>NC_067398.1:430077843-430377843 GCF_016432865.1 Antechinus flavipes
AAAAACTTTCATCTGTTTAGATCTATTTTTCTTATGATTACATTCTGTATACAAATACTTCAGTTTTTCTTGTTCTGTCATTTTCTTTTTCTAAAAAAAAAACATGATTTTTATTAGGTTACACATGTACACTCATTTTTTACATATTTCCATATGAATCATGTTGGGCAGAGAAAAATCAGAACAAAAGGGAAAATAAAAATGGTGAAAATAGTATATGCTGATTTATATTCTTCATCTTATTTCTCTGGATGCATTTTCCATCTGAGTTTGTTGGATTTGCCTTGGATCACTGAACAGCTGAGAAGAACCAAATCTTTCATAGTTAATCGTTAGATAATATTGTTGTTGCTATATACATGTATTTCTGGTTCTGCTCGCTTCAGTCAACATCAGTTCTTTCTAGGCCTTTCTAAAATCAATCTGTTCATCATTTGTTGTAGAACAATATTCCACAACAGTCATATACTATAATTTATACAGCCATTCTCCAACTGATGGGCATCCACTCATTTTTCACTTCAAAAAGATCTGCCACAAACATTTTTGCACATGTGGGTCCCTTTCCCTATTTTAAGATCTTTTTGGGATATAAATCTAGTAGAAACACTGCTGGGTCAAAGGGTATACATAGTTCTAAATTAATCTCCAGAATGGTTGAATCAGTTCACAACTCCATCAACAATGCATTCGTGTCCCAGTTTTCCCATACTCCCTTCAATATTTATCATTATCTTTTCCTGTCATTTTAGTCAATCTGAGAAGTGTAAGGTAGTACTTCAGAGTTATCTTAATTTGCATTTCTCTAATCAATAGTGATTTAGACATTTTTTCATATGACAAAGATGGTTTTAATTTCTTCATCTGAAAATTATCTATTCACATCCTTTGACCACTTAACAATTGGGGAATGACTTGTATTCTTATCAATTTAACTCAGTTCTCCCTAAGTTTTAGAAATGTGATTTTTATTAGTTCTTCTGTCATTTTCTAAGAAGATATGTGCTATAACCTATGTTATAACTATTTTAAAACATTTTACATGAGAAAAGTGATATGTAAATGAATGTATATCTATGTCAAAGCATTATTGCCATTTTTCCAACTCTTTTTGGAGGTGTTATCAGAACCATCCATAAGTTAACAGGAAAAATCAACCTATTACTTCATAGTGGTATTTTGGTTTTGCCAACTTAAACTGCATTACCAGCCTGATTGCTCATCTTTATTCTTCACATTTGAGTATAAATAACTTCTATTTGTTTTCAGATATCAAATCCACCCCCAAAGACAAAGCTTTTGCCACCACTCAATGTTTGGCATTGAGTTTGAAAAGAGTTTGAAAAAAATTTTGATTCATAGTAGCATTTTTAAATTAAATATATACTTTTCCGAAGTGAATAGTGTGGTGAAGACAATACTTGTTTACTTCTATAGATAAGTCGTGGCATGTTTGTTAAATGATTCAATCTAGTTTTACTTTGCATTTTAAAACCTAAAATAAGCCAGGGTAATTTGTTAATATATCTTTGTTGATATTTTTTCATCTCATCTAACTTTTTCTCAATATATTCCTTCCTCAGTTAACTATCTCTTAAATGTACAATGAAAGAAAGAAAAAAAGTTAAGCAAAACTCATACACCTGCCAAGTCTGACAGTATATGCAATGTTCCTTGGGACTATTTTCATCTACATTTTTAATAATAGAGATGGGGATGATGGCTAAACTTACCTAAGCTTCAAAAAGCTCCCTAAAGACAAAATTAAACTAATTACCTGCAAATAAAAGTTAATCTATTTTTATGGCAGGCTAAAGTGCAACTCAGGTTCTCATTTATTAATTTTTCTTTCATTTATTACAAATTGCTTTTAAAACCATAAGAATATATTGTTTACAAATGTTATAAAAATCATCTTGGGCAAAATCTCTATGCCAAAGGCTTGTTTTTCTTTTTTCTTTCTTTTTTTTTTGTAAACAAGAGGAATAGGACCTAGAGAAATTAAAGGAGAGGAATAGCCTTTTTTCTTATACCAATTTAATAATCTAATTGGACATAATAAAGAAAAGGCTTTTAAATTACAGTATTTGAGTATACAGACATAAATATACTCACAGAAAGAAATATAAAGCATCTTACTTTACACAAATATTTTCTCAGAAAATATTTGTGTAAATCAGATCACATTTAATCATTGGTTTATATATTAATTACAAAGACAATTTTATTGTTCACTTTGATTGAATTTTGAGTTGATAGTAGTATTAAGTTTAATCTAATGTTAAGTTTTTGTATCATAATGCTTCTAATAAGCTGCACAGGATTTGTAAGAAATGCTGAATAGATTACTGTTGGAATCCTTACTAACTGCTAAGTAATTAGAGTTGATCTAATCTTACAAGAAGTTGTTTTGGCCAGAACCTGAAACAAGGTACTAAGTAGAACTAATCAAGACAAGGTTTGTGTTCCCACCTTTACTCATTGGAGTCCATAAGTATGCTAGCTTCACAAAGTACACTTTCTAACTTCAAGAGAGTCCACACCTTAAAGCTCTTTGGGCCAGAGAGCACTATGGGAGAAAACCCATAATCCCATTCTTTCAGAAGGTTCACATATAAGGCGAGACAGCCATTCCAGAATACACTTTTTTCCTCTTGGCTGGCTGATCGCGCTGGACTCGAGAGGAACGACTCTGCTGCAGAGAACACTTTTGCCGGACTTCAGTGGAGCTACGCCAGAAGCCCTCTCTCCGCGGCAAGTTGGTGGCTGGGCTCCCCAGAAGGAGATAAGAGAGACCTTCCATCTCTGTCTTGGTTGGAGGCAGAAGAAAGCAGAGGCAGAGGCTGAAGGACAGAACCTTTGGATTTGGAGACATCTGAAGGGCTCCAAGCCTCTAAACCAGCTGTGCCTTTGAGAAGAACTAACTCCAACATTTGAACTCTAACAGATTACGTTGTAAAGAATTAGCCTCTAACTTGTTTTACAATTTTAGATTTTTTGAATATTTTATTATAGCAAGATATTATAAGCTGTATATGGCCTAAGTTCTTTTTCCACTATGACTTTTTAAAGTCCATAGAAATCAAAACAGGTTTTGCTAATGTCAAAGTATTAAATGTCTGATAAGTTTGCCTGTCTGACTAGAAAATTTATTTAAGTATTTTTAAAGCATAATAGCATTGGAAATACTTTTGTCTTCACTTCTCTTCAGATCGTGCTGCTGACTCATCTCTAGGGGACTTTATCTAGCATACCGGCACCTCTATTTTCCAGTTTCTTTTTATGTTTCTCTGTATATATTTGTATTCTCCACAGTTCCTGGCACACAGCAAATATTTACTTGATGCCTTGACTAAGCAAATCTAATGTCACTTTCATACTTAATAGCTCAAGCTATTCAGCAGCCTCAGCCTCTCCATTAGCAGAGACTACAGATGTCTACTAATCATAGCTGGCAAAATGTTCTACTCTTATAAAAAGTCACATCAACCTTCCATAGCATTCCCAATGGCATTCATTTAGCCATTTGAAAAAAGTTTGGGTGCCCCTTCTGTGCAGAGTGCTGTGTTGGACAGAAAGCCAACGTCAAATAAGAAAGATACAGATTCAAGTTCCACCTAACACACACTGGCTGCATAATCTTGGGCAAGTCAATGAACTTCTTAATGTGAGAACACTAAAAACTGCACGGAAGTTGTCAACCTGAACTGGATGAATGAGATCACCATTTCAGGCCCTATTCCAATGTCTATATGCAGGGACTATCTACAGGTTTGGAGAAGCAAAAGGCAAAATATCGATAGAACAGAGAGCAACATTTCTTTAAAAAAAAAAAAAAAAAAAAACAGGCAGGGGAAGGGAGCTTTCTTGTAGATGGCTAAGTTTCTACATTTACTAAACTAAAGTAACAAGCCTCACATTTTCCACACAGCTTCTTTCTGTTCTATCTTATGGAACATTAAAAATTTGAGGATATAGAGAAATAACTAACAGCACTAAAAGAAAGGGCCTATTATAGCAAGTACTACTAGGAGTAACAAATGCTATAATTTCTAATAAATCTCACAACCTATAAATATGGTTTCACTTGAACTTTATAGATTTTACATAATAAGTTTGGTCTTAAACTATCCAGGAATATCTTTCTAAGTATTAAATCAGCATCCATTGACATTTCATAATTCTCTAGTTAAATGAGTTAATAAATAAGAGTGGAAAACCACAGTAACAAGTAGGTGACAGGTCTCTAAATCTACTGCTTAAGATCACAACTCAAAGTAGCCAATTTCCATTTATGCAGATGGGGAAAAAGGGTGTTCTGTTTAGCTCACTGACACCATACTGGTTCAATATATGGGGGAAAACATCTTCTAACAGTTAGTAATACCTAACATTGGAATGGGCTATCTCAGGAAATAGTAATTTCCCCATTACTAAAGATCTTCAAGCATGAAGCATGAAATAAAAAACTTTCCTTTCAGGTATAAAAGAAAGTATCTTTCTTTCAAATTTCAACTTCTTAAAAGCCCACTAACTATAGATCTTAAATAACTTCTGAAGTCCTCTCTGTGGGATTCTGTATATACATGGCATACATGAACTGCTAATTCAAAAAAATTAGAATAGAGTATCTTTAATATTAAAAACTATAATTTAATCTTAGATTATTCAGAAGGCACTTGAGGACATATATTAGTGCTTCAAAAATATCATCATAAATACTTATAACAGAATACTGTTTTGGGAATAGTAAAAGGAGTTATATTATACTAATATATTTGGCTTGAGTAGATTTGGATTCATCAACTCAGAATTAAGTGACCTCACCCCTAACTAGTTTATTAATGAATCAATTTTAGCAGAATACTCAAGTATCCTTGGCCCTGTGCTGTTTGACATTTTTATCAATGATTTGAACAAAGGTACAGATGACAAGCTTATCAAGTGTGCAGATGACACCAAGTTGGAGGACACATGATTGATTACAGAATCCAAAAATATTTTCAGACTAGAATCTTGGACTGGATTTAATAGGATGCAATTCAAAAGGATTAACTAAAAGTTCTACATATGAGAATAAAAGTTCAATTTCATAAGGCTAAGAACAAGGTATTAGATCAGTATCAATTAAAATATCATAATTCTCTGGTTAAATAAGAGTTAACTAAAAGTAGAAAATCACAGTAACAAGGAAGTGACATGCCTCTAAATCTACTGCTTAAATCTGTAAACAAAAAGAGCCAATCTCCCTATAGACAGGGAAACAGGGTATTCTGTTTTGTTCACTGACACCATACAAGACAACAAACAACAATTATCTGGGGGTTTTAGTTCAACTAGTAAATATAAAATGGCAGCCAAATTAACTACTGCAATTTTAGCTTTCAGTAACAGAGAGGTAGAGGATTCAGAACAATGTAAGATTGTTGTATTGCATTTGTTCTGATCAGATCATATCTGGAACATGTGTTTGGTTCTGGGTACTCCATTTTTTTTAAACCAATAGGTTGCAAAATGGCTAGAGGATAACAACAAAAATGGAGAAGGGCCTCATGCTAGTGTAGTAAGATGACTATACAAAGAACTAGGAATGTTTATCCTGAAGCAGAAATGTAATGAGCACATGATAACTATCAAATATCAAAATATCAAACTATCAAGCACTAACTATCAAGTGAAGAAAGGGTCTCTCTTTGGCTCTAGAGAACAGACATAGGTTGACTGAATAAAAGTTTCAAAGAAGCAGATTTAGCCATTATAGTATCTGTTTCAGGAGTGGGGATGGCATGCTAATTACTCCCTTATAAAGAGAGCTGGAAGCACATCTCAAGTCTACTTCCTTCCCTTATGTAGTGCTCAGATAAAAAAGTGGAGGTTCTCTTAGGGTAAAGCATAGAGGAGAAAAGACAAGGATCATACAGTTAGTTATCAGGGAACTACTTTTTCCCCCTTTGCTTCTTCTAGTTCTTTTGCTCTTTTTGCTGCTGCCAAGTTTTCACTGCTTTTCTTTTCCTTTGTTTTGGTTCTGTTTCAATTCTGCTGTTTTTTTCTTCAAATTGTTTGCCTATTTCAACATGGGTGGTTCAACATATAGCTTTAATTTAGGGGGGGTTCGCTTTGAAAGGCTATCACATGGAAGAGGCAGCATGGTGGAGGATAGTTATAGAGGATGATATAAAAAACAGAGGATAAAAACAACCTCTTTCATGAATTTTCCAAAAAGAATCTGTGAACCATTTATCTGCAACTTCCTTTTTGTCTTCTTGTTTCATTTCTGGTTTTATTCCAGGTTTCTATGCTCTAGCACTTTCCCTTTCTCCTTGATGGTCACTTTGCCATCCTGGAAAAATCTATGTCCTGAGGCTCCACTTTCTAGTGGACTATTACCTCAGGTGGGCCTCAGCAATGCTCCCTTACAATCCTGATTCCACTCTCCTAACTTTCTTTTCTCCTCCCTAACATCAGTCTTACCAGGCATCTCTGTCCTACCTATCCTGCTTTACAAAGCAAGCTCTTTTAAGGCAAGTACTATTTTACTTGCTTGTAGCACTTAGCACCAAGCCTGGCATATTATAAGCACTTAATAAATGCTATCTAATCTATTATGGTAACAATTTAGTTTAATTTAATTAATACTAATTTAGTTAATAAATATGCTAATCCAGTGCAAAAATGTAATGATATGATTTAGTTCCTCTAATAGTGTATCCACTTTACTATCACATAATTTGGGAATTGGAAAGGACCTTAATGAATATTTAATTCAACGCATGCAAAAAAGGAATCCCTCCTATAATATACCCATATGTTTGTCCAGCTCTGATACCAAGTCTACATTGCAATCTTAGCTAGATATTTCCTGGTTCTTCCTGCTGGGGCCAAAGGAACACATCTAATTCTTCTTTTACATAACAGTCCCTTGAATACTTGAAGAAAACTATCTTAATATGAATTTACTGGGTAATGCACCTAGTATTGTGTCAGGTACTGCACTGAACAGTTTTCTTTAAATTTGAATCATTTTTTCTTCAGATGAAACAAACCCAGTTCCTCCAACTAATCCTCAGATGCTACCAAATCTAGCCCATTCAAAATTGTGAACATATATTCCTCCTATAAACCAGTAAAGGAAGGTAACAGATTGGAAAGTCTTCTCAAAGAGATAATCACAATCTGGAGATGAAAAACTGCTCAATCCATGTCCATCTAAAGCCTAGCTGCTACTGTTAACTAGTTTCATTAAAAGATGATGTTGAGGGAAGCATTAGAGAATACATATTTATAAGAACAAAGTTATAAATGGCTGATCAAATGAAATCATTTTCCAGTGGGTTTTGTGTCACTACGATTACATTTTACCTATAATGGATTAATGGCATTACTGTAAAATAAAATTAATGTTACGTAGGGTATGATTGACTGTATATGCCTTTCACCAATTTCCAAGTACTTTCATTAATATGAATAATTATCATAGCACTAATCATATGTAGCTAGTGTTTATATTAAATAAAGCAGCATTCTACTCCTAGTTTGTCTTCTGCCAAGAAGCTGGAATTTAGGAGAACCACCTAAGACTGGGTACTATTAGGTTGTTCTACTTCTCTGTAGATAGATCCTTATTAGTGAGTGCATGGAAGTTAAATAACGTTATTACCTAAATGTTCTCCCTTTCAAAGGTTTGTGCTTCTACAACTAGTACTAATTATCTTACTTACTAAACATAATACAAGTAAATATTCCAAAAAGCAATTAGCAAAACTATGACTTAACTTCTGAACACTTGTAGGAATGTCATTTCATAACAATGATTGTTATTTGATATCCTTGACACTTAAGAAGGACTATGTCTTGATAAATAAACTCTAATTGATAACTTACTTTTCACTTTCACCTAGCCACTTGGAGACAAGGTCAGAAGAAGATATTGAAAAAAATGTTGAATTGTTGGCTTCCGTAGCAACTGCTTTGGCCAAGTAGGATTTCCCTGTTCCAGGTGGCCCAAAAAGAAGGATGCCCCTCCAAGGAGTTCTTTTACCTAGTTTAGAGTAGAAAAGAAGTTAAAAATGGGAATTTCAAAATGACTAATTTTGATTCAGGTTTAAAACCAGATTTATTACCCTACATGTAAACTCTGACAGTTTATGCCTATGGGATTCATTTTCATACTAAAACAACAACAACCAAAAAAAACCACTTTTGAGTCAAACCAGTCTTACATAGATAGAATTTTGAACTATATGGTGGACACTTTTTTATTCCTTTTATCACCATTTTATAGATGGATATTATTCTGACTTTAAATTTTTTAGTGAATCACTTTCTGACCAAATATCAAATGTAATGCATTTTCCTAAGGTGTCAAAGGGAGATATCCTTTCTAAGGGGAAAATATTTGGATAAAAACTATATTTTTATGATCTCAATTCCAAATGGTTTTGGTCAATTCTGGTTTCTAAGAAGGCTAAATGTATCGCTAGAGTTAGGTTTATTATTTAATACATAATTATAGTAAATATCATTTTGAGGGAAAGGGAAAATTAGGAAGCAGACTTTAAACTGAGATTAACCACTTAGTGGAAAAGCTATCAAATTAATTTTTTGTTCATGTCTGCTTCATTACTTAAGTGAAAACTGTCAATTTATGCTATTATCAATTTGATTTTTTGAATTAAAGGAGTATTTAAAACAAATAATAAAGATCAAAACTTCAGTAATGATTATTTATGTAAAAGATTTGCAAAAATTAGGAAAGCTGGAAAGCTATATAGCAAAAAATGGGTCCAGAGACACATATAATACACTGCAGTAACTGGATCAATTATCTAACTATGTTAAAATCATTAAAATTAAATGAATTTTTCTCAGTTGTGGAAAAGGGAAAATTCTCAAATAAATTAAGATATTATTACAAATAACATGTATAACTGTATAAAGATAAGAGTTTTTAAAATATAAGAAAAAGAAAAACAATGGGGAAGTATTTGTGGTAAATAAATCTGATAAAGAGTATGACAACAAAAATTAAATTTTAAAATAAATATGTCTATATATAAATATGTTTAAATGTTTGTATGTGCATATTTGCATGAATATAGGTATATAAAACACATGAGAGAAATATTCTTTCATCAATATGGAGAAATTGTCAAAAGACACAAACATTTTTAAAGGATGAAAAAAAAAAAGTTAACTCCATGAAAATTGTTTATTTTCAGTAATAATTAATGACAAAAATATCTTAAGATACTACATTATAGCTACCAAGAAGCAAAAATAGAGAAAAACGATACAGTGACATTTTAACAGGAATATGTAAGGCCCTTTGCATAGTTGGTGGGACTGGCAATCTTTCAGAAAATAATTTGGAAATATGCAATAAATCATAATATTGATCATATCTTTTGACAAAGTAATCTTTTTTCTAGGATTATGTGCTTAAGATATCAATAAAAACAAAGAACTGTTTGCACAACAATATTCATTACTACTTAATCTTTAATATTTAAAAAAAACTAGAAAACATTCCCAATAACCAAGGAATGGTTAAATTATAATGTATGGAGAGGTAATATTATGCTGTAAAAAATGTCAAATATAAAGATATAGAAAACAATATAAAGCAATTATGATCATTTTTTTTAAATCAACCAACACAAGAGGACTTTATAAATTTCCAAAAAAAAGTGAAAAATAGTAAAAAGAATGTTGAATTTGAAGTCAAAAGACTCAAGTTATTTCTTAAGCTATAACATGAGGAGGCTAGAAAAGAGGATCCTATATAATTTCTTCCAACCCTAAATCCTACGCTTTGGCAGCAAACATATATTGTTATTCTTTTATTATGTTAACACATCTAAACTATTTTTCTCATTTAAATATAGAGCTTGGATTTTAGGATTGGAAGTGGAAATATCTATTTTTTTTTTTTTTAGTATTTCTTTAGAGTTTTCAAAATTTATAATTTAAAAAGAAAGAAAAAAGTAAAAAAGGATTTGCTGTGCAAATTAAGGGTATAAAATAATCAAAGGAAGGACTGAAAACCTTGATCTATTTAGCAGACAACTGTTTCTATAATAAGTATATCCCTTCCAAAAATTCAAAGAATAAAATTCAAAATTTTAAGTTATTTCTCTTTACTGAAATAGTCCTGGTAGGATTCCTCTTTAACAAAACACTTTATTAGCCATTAGTTTGTTAATATTTGTATAGCACCTGAAAGTAATAACATTATTTTAAAAATACCTAATTAATGCTTCACTAATTCACGTTAGTCACAAGATGACTAAGTATAAAAACGGGTTATATTTTCAAGTTCTAAATAATAATTATTCTAATACAATGTTCCTGTAAGCCTTCCCCCTCTCCCCCCCCCCCCCCAAGCATTTCTACGAGAAGGTTTCTTATGCTTTACAAAATACTAAATATTTTAACAAATATCAATGAAAGAAGAAAATCAGTGCCATGCTAGCATATGGTCTTCCTATTAGTGACAGCATCCATTGAATGCTCATTTTATATATGGTGCAGCATCATTTGAGCATTTTAAGTTCAGTCAGTTAGTGTTGTCAAAGTCATTGATTTGGTTCCTATACAAAATAATTAGCTCAGCACATAGAACAACTCTGTTTGACTTTTAGACTTGCAAATCGATGTTTTTGGTCATTATAGGAATGGAGTTATTTGAAAATCCATTATTACTATTGGAAAAAAAAATCACTTGTTATTACTTAGAGCCATATGTTATATTATGAGCTGCAAAAATATTCTCCTGTTTCTCACCCTAGATAGACTGCATCACTGTTACTGATGAAATGTTCTCCTACTCCTAAGAAGCTGAAGTTAAAAGTCAATTTCTTAAGCTAACCAGATATCCCTCAAATAGTTTTGTAGCACAAAGACTCATTAGGTTTATCTTCAATGGACAACATGCTACCATTTATTTGACTCACACAAATGGGCCAGTGAACTCACCTGTAAAAAGATGTGGAAACTTAATGGGCAATATCACAGCTTCTTTAAGAGCTTCTTTGGCTCCTTCAAGCCCAGCAACATCACTCCACTTTACGTTTGGTCGTTCTATAACAATGGCACCTAAAATAGGAATAATGTTACAAATCAAATTAAGAAGATCTTGTTTAATTTAAAATTAAACTAGAATGTATTAATTAGTAAGATATTAAAAAAAAAAAAAAGGAAATGGAGTTTCATTTCTTCCTAAAGACATCAAGTTTTTGTAGATGTCTATTGCATGGGAAATAATATCATAAAACAAAGAAATGGAAAATGTTTTATTACTAAAAAAAAAGTAAAACAATGGACTCAGAATCAGGAGACCTACATTTAAGTCCTGGTTCTGCCAGTAACTAGCTGTGTGACTCATAAAATCACTTAAATCTTTCTGAAAAGATCTGTCAAATGTCAAGATTTTTATATAAGTAGAGGATAAGATGAAATGGGTTAAGGACAAAAATATTTGTGAGTACTTCATAAAGGGATAAACCACTTGCAAATTATATGGTGGTAAGCAAGTAGGGGTTAAGAATAAGGCTGCAACAAAAGAAGCTATGGAAATAATCAGAATAGAGTTATTTCTAATTTGTCCTACCACTGCACTTTCCCACCTGACTTAAGGCAGAAATCGCCTACATGTATTGCCTACGTCTGTGAGAATGTAAGGTCTTTGAGAGCAAAGACTATGTTTGGTTTTTCACTTGTATCCTCAGAGTATAGGGCTTTGCATGTAAAAAGCACTTAAGAGTTTCTTATTCATTTTGCCCAATTAATTTATCTATTCCTTTTAGTGGTCTGCTAAAATAATAAGACTCATAATCTTTCATTTATAATTACTGGGTATATGACAGTCATACAGCAGTAATATATTTAACATGTGTGTGTATATACATATACATGTATATGTATATGTATATGTATATGTATAGCTAATCTACCTGACTGAGTTTTGCATCATTCACAATTACAGATCTCTTGATGATTTTCAGTTTAGCTAACACAGAATCAAGGCAGAAAATAAAGAAAACTACTGAAAACTTATCATTTAATGGGGAAACAAAAAGGCAATTGCTGTTATGTGAAAATCTCCATCAACATTTCTCAGAGGGAAAGGCTCCTTTTTAAATGTTCTAAATCAAAACAACTGCAGATTACTTAACATCAATTTCATTAATATTTAAAGAGCTTTGGTTCTTGAATCTTATTCAAATATATATCATTTAAATTTGTCAGTTAACTATCAATTTATTTTTAAAGCAACAAATTTAAGGGGAATTCTAAAGCAACCTTGAAGTTGATTCTGTAGTTTCTTTTTTTCTGGGTCATCTGATTCTCCATCCCCATCACTGTCATTCCTAATAAAAAGAATTAAATATATTCAAATGACCATCCACTGATACTCTGAGTATAAAATAAGATAAATATGAATAATAAGGATGAAAACTCAAACTTTAGATATTTACAAATTTTAAAATATGTTATTCATTAAATGCTGGTAAGAGTTTGTCATTTGGGGTTAATAGATTAGAATAATAAGAACCAAAATATCAAAACCATTACATGTATCAAATGATGAGTCTTGAATGGGGAAAAAAAAAAGACATAAGAAACCATAATCTAGTGCTCCAAATTCTAGTTAATTGTTTTTTACATATGACTTATTAGACAACAAACTTTGTTGTCCTTTTTACCTTAACTTCACTAATTCAATATGGACTCAGAAAATAATTTTGTTTTTTTATAAAATTACCAAAACATATTAAAACAAGAATATAATTTATTTTACAGTTGGAAAATATCAGGAAAGTCTTTAATTATTTCTCTGAAAATGTTTCTTGTTTGTTTTGGATTTTGGGGGTAATTTAAAGTTTATTAATAAGGTCAGCATATTATTAATAAAAGGACGGTCATTTGGTCATCTCTTTCAGACCAAAGACAATCTCTGAAAATGTTTCAAGAATTTAAAAATACTGTTGTTTAGTTTAAATATAAAGAATAATTGTTAATTCTTAGTTCATAAAAAATGCCTAATTTTTTTATTTAAGAGGGCAAAGAAACCAGAATATTATGTTTCTTCTTGTGTTTTTTGGTGTTTGCTAACTCCAATTTATCTAACAACAAGCTTTTAAGGCTTTAAAACTTTTAAAGATTTTTAACTTTTAAAACAAGAAATTTATATATGTTATAAACTATTTTATAAAAAACAATCAAAGGCTTTTTACATTTATAGAATGCAAAATTTGAAACTAATAGAAAAATCAGTTTTTAAAAATTCAATTAAAAACTCCAACTGTACAAAGCATAATATCATCTTCAAGGGATAAAATGATAAAAAATGATAGTATCTATTTGTATCCAGAGAAAATATGTAATATGTGTGTGTGTGTGTGTGTGTGTGTGTGTGTGTGTGTGTGTGTGTGTATCTAATGGTAGCTGTCTCTACAGTAGGAGAAGAAGAGGGGAAAAAGTTACATAACAACTTTATTATATATTTAGAAGGAACAGAAAGTTGTACATAGTAGATTTGCAGATTCATGTGCAAATCTTTTTTTTTTATTTTATTCTACTATGCTATGGAAATGCTTGTTTAATAGAATAGAATAAAATGAATACTTTTTTTAAAGAAAGAAAGAAAAATCAGTATTCTCAAAGAGTTCGTAATCCAAAACTTAAAATCTAGTAAGCATACAAATTTTAAAATTCTATGAATTCTTTCCCCTCCTGAAAATTGTGACGATGGGTCAGGCAGCAATTTATTTATTTACAATTTAAGAGTTCAAATATAAGTAATGTAATATATACCACTCAGCATAATAATGCTATGATCTACAATTTTGTTGAAAATTGATACGTAATAATCATACTAATGAAAAGAAATAAAGAAATATGGGCTATAGGTATTAACATTGATCTTTTAAATTAGAACTTAACAACTAAAAGATAAAGGACAGACATCATTTTCTCACAGTGGACTTAGTCTTTTAAAAATCCGCGAATGATGAATAATACAGAAAATTGGTCCCAGGACAAGTACTATTAAACATGACAGTCAAGAGACTCTTTTGTAGGAAATAACATTCCTTTCTTCCAGTTAACTTAGGGAAGATTTTAATATATCATCATCTAAGATTTTAATGCCTTTAAACAAATAATTTTTATCTTGAATACTGAATCCAGAAGATTTCAACGTT
The DNA here is from genome assembly GCF_016432865.1 of Antechinus flavipes. Lineage (NCBI taxonomy): Eukaryota > Metazoa > Chordata > Mammalia > Dasyuromorphia > Dasyuridae > Antechinus > Antechinus flavipes. The sequence continues at coordinate 430,092,048 of NC_067398.1, forward strand.
GCACTTAAAACATACCCCTTCTCATCAGTTGGGCTGGATTGTCCCTCTTTCACTGGCTTCTGGGGGACTTTCTCTTTCTTCTTCAGGTATTCTTTTAGTTTCTCGGCTCTATCAAGATATTCTGTACACTTTGCCCTGATACTTTGCTTTGCTTTGTCACCTTGTGCTTCATCTAATTAAAAAGAGAGAGAGAGAGAGAGAGTCCTCATTAATAACTTAAGTAGCAAATTAATTGAACATTTAGCTGTGTTTTACTGCTCTGACATTTTGAAGAATCCTGGATTTCAATGGTGTGGATATATTCTCCATGTCAATCCTTGTAAATATTTTTTTTCATTTTGTGATTTTTGTTCATGATTTTCCATAAGAATCTGCCCAATGTGACAAAGATCTTTTATTTAGTACCTTGGAGATAACGATGTATCCAAGCTACCTATCCAATTGGTGATTTTTAAATTACGAAAATAATATTTTGGGGATGAGAGATTGTCTCTTCCTCAGTTAATGAAAAAGAAATCATACTAAAGTCTTTTCCCTTAAAAAAAATAAAGACGAGAACAAGACAACAATGTAGTATTTAAGTCCTTGTGAGTTTGTGTATGAATATGTACAAATATGTATATAAAAACTAAGAGTAAAAGTTTAATTATCTATTGTCTATTTGAGATACACCTTTTCTCCATTTAAAGCAGATAATCAAGTGTTTCCTGTTGCCAATAAAACCATGATAAGAAAAATGGACATTAAGAAACATTAACTATTCCTCATATCCAAAATCATCACTGATAGCAAACAATTACTTCATAAGCATAAAATATCAATCTCATGCCTATCATCTTTACAACAAAGTATCAGTATAATTCTGAAATATGAACGATAGAAATGTTGTATATTAAACTGGCCAGAAATAAAATTTCCTGAAAAAATAGTACACATTAAAATTAATCTTTCATATGTCAACTTTGTAATTCAAACTCAAAACTGAAGTTAAGAGCAGCAGCCCTGAAGTCAGGAGGACCTGAGTTTAAATCTGATCTCAGACACTTAACACTTCCTGACTGTGTGACCCTGGGCAAGTCACTTAACCCCAACTGCCTCAGCAATCCCCCCTACCCCCCCAAAAAAAATAAAAAAAACTGGACTTAAAAAGTTTATATAATACAAATGCTCATTTGTTGGATTTACAAATAATTGGCATTTACCAGTAACCCTTAATTTACAAAATTATTCTTTCACCTGTTTTTGAAGGATATTTCTTCTTAATATATACGTGCCATGTTTCCAAATATTCTTTGAAAAAAATTTTAAAATTCATATAAATAACTCATCTGAGTTAGCAGCTTAATTTTCAAAAATTATATACAGCTGTTCTATTAAATTTAAAAGCACTACCATTTACACATCAAATATTATATTTTAATGCATTTGTTAGCTATTTAAGTACTCAATATTGGCTCAAGTGATAAAAATTTTCAATTTAATTAAAAAACATACAGAGCATTAAACTGGGTTTGAGGATATTCAAAGTTTAGATAAAATACAATCCCTACTTTCATGAAAGAGGGATATGACAACATACTTCAAAACTGTATTATAGAATTGCATATAAAAAATAAAGTGTTATATCTGGATAGGAATAAAATGAGGAACGAGAAAAAGGTAAGGGAGAATCCAAGCATGAGAATGGTACAAACAAAGGTATGCTTTGGGTAAATTGAGGGCTATGAGGTTAAAAATCAAGAATGACCTGAGTCCAAAGACCAATTCTAACAATTAAGAGCCACATGATTATAAATAAATTACTTCATCAGTTTTCTTATCTGTAAAATAAAGAAAACACTAACTACAGAATATGTATACAGGATACAGACTACTATTAGAATAAATTAAGATAATTTATGCCAAAGAGTTTCTTTACCAACTTTAAAATGCTTTATGTAAGCTAAAATTAATATTACAGGGCAAAGCCAATGAGTAGTCATTTAACTGGAAGAAGAGATAAATCTGGAAAGATAGAGTAATGTTGGAATGGAACCCTGCTGATGCCAGGCAGAGAAATTTAAACCTTACCTAATAGGCAAGAGTTAGTGAAGATTTCTAAGTAAAAAGAATGACAAAACATGAATAATATGGGTATAGCAATGCCTGAAGATTATCTGCAAAAGCACAGAGGGAAAGTGATATGTATGGAGAGAATATTATAATGATGAAATAGAAGATCCCTGAAATAGTATCTTTCTTTGTTTTTAAGAAAAGTTAAAGAAGAAAAATGATTAACTGGTGAAATCTTACATTTAACTACATGGATAAAATACTGTACAGCATTTTGATATAGATGGAGGGCTTCTTCATAGTTCCCTGCTTTATCTTCTTGTGCTGCTTTGCTAGCAAGGTCTATTGCTTTCTGCAAGAAGACACATACAACAATGCAATGAAAAACAAAGTAGGATGATTATAATGTAAACAATTTAAACAAATTAATTTGGAAAATTTTCCATAAAAAGGAAAAATAATCTTAAAACAAAATTTCATTCATGTTTTCTAATATCTGTTTCAATACAGTCAAACAAAATTTGTAACAAATTCCCACAAATACCATCCAAATATAATAATTATCTCATATCTATCAGAGATTTATACACACATACAGATACACACACACACACACACACACACACACACACACACACACACACACATATGTTTAATTTAATAAACAAATCTTGGATTCTATTTAAAATCACCCAGTATCTTAAATTTCCACAGAAAAAGAAAAGTTCCAAAAAAAATACTGTTCGATGTAAAGTACAACAGCCAAGAATTAAGCTTTCAATTTAATGTAATAAAACCAAACTCCATAAAAACAGTATGAATTCAAATATTGTGAGAAAGAAAAAAAAGATAAATAGGAAAAAAAAAAAAAAACCCAGAGGATTTTTATATCTACTGTAAAAAACCTAAATGAACACTTCAATAACCACCATCCATGACTGAATAATATTCTTCTGTTTTATTTTCTTTACTGTTAACTAAACTAGATCCTATTCCATCAATAACTGTAAATATTCGGAATAACTAATTAGTAGTTATGTGACATCACTCTCTGGGCCTAAGTCTAGATATTTGTGAAATGAAGGGGTCAAACCAGACTTTTTTTGAGGTCTGAAATACCAATTTTTTTCATGACCTCTTATAATATCCATAAAAACCCAAACATTTTCTGCAATATATTACAGCATAATCAGAGAATTTCAAAGGTGGACAGGACCTTATAGATCATCTGGTCCAATCTTTTCATTTCACAAATACCCAGACAGATTTTGACAGGTGAACTAATTTGTCTGGAATTACATAGGAAATGAATTGCATCAGAAAGACTCAGATCCAGTTCTCCATAAATCCCACTTCAAGGTTCTTTCCACTGTCAGGAAAGTTAATTACAAGATTTTATTTCCTTCATTTCAAATAATGAAACATGTCTTAGAGGCTTAGAGAAATGAGACATGCTTCACTAAATAATGTCAAAAGTGAGATGTGATCTTACCTCTTTCTGACTCCAACACTCTATGCAATATTGTTTCCAGTGTTAATAAAAACCAACCAAACCAAAAAACCTAATGTGGACCAGACACTTTATGTAGACTCATATTTATATAGAATATTTAAAAGATTTTTTTAGGCTATATGTTAGACACAGTATGTAATACTGTTAAAATTGGTTTTCAAACAACTCAAAATCAAGCAGCAGTCCAAAGAAAAAAACTGCAGATGCTTCTTTAGTCAAACTTATGCAAACTTCCTTGTACTTGAATGAAATGTCTATTTTTTCTCATTTTCTCCTTTGAGAATACCATAAATATAGGCCAGACAAGGGTTCAGTACTAGTAATATTAATAAACCAATTATACATACATAATTTGCATTTATGCAGGTAAATATAAGCTAAAGAATGGAATTGCAGGGGATGAAGAGGCAATGGCAAAAATGATTCTCTACTCTAAAAGGTCTGTCTGAGTCCTGTCCAGTTCAGACTTTAAATAGTGTTTATATACACACATCACAATAAACCAGGCTATGTCACATGTATTCATAAAACGCCAAAAGTCTGTCCTGGTAAGAGTCCTAGGGAACCCGGATCTAAAACACCTGAGGGGTGCTAATCTACTTTAAGAGGAGGGGTCAAAAGCCAATGACATTTATCTGCCCACACCAAATCCCAAATTGACAACGCTTTTTAATACCGGACATTCTGCTATCAGAATCAAATCTGAGAAGCTTCTCTCTTAGCCCCAAGCTCTCTTCCTTCCCGTCTGTCTCCTTCTTTTCATCCCCAACATCTGGGGGCAGTTCCGATTAGCAGCATCCAAGGGCGGGTGGGGGTGGGAGTGGACGGAACCCTCACAGTTTGGGGAGTCGAAGGACCTGTCTTTTTGTCTTGCCTTTGCAATCTCAGTTATGGGGCTTTGGGAAAGTCACAACTATATGCCTTAGTTTCCTCATCAGAAAAACAAAGTCCCTAGTGGCCGACGGCCTGACCCGCCTCCGGTACCAAAGGAGGACTAGGCTCCTTTAAGCATACTAGATTATAAACTCCCTGAGGGAAGAAGTAGATTTTATTATTATTATCCTTCTGGTGTATTATTGCGCTTAGTTCAACACCTGAACCTGGCCCCGAAGCTTAGGGGACTTTCTGGCCTACAAGGGTCGGGGCAGCAGAGAGCCCCGGGCGCCTCACACAATGACAGCAGGTGCGGGAAGAGATTCTTCACGGCCGAGTCCCAACAACCGCCCTAGCCAATCCCTTTTCCCTCTCCTAGCCCCGATTCCGAGCAAATGCCCGGCCCCTTTCAAATCTTCCCCAGCTCTCTTCTGCTCTCCCCCACCCTGCCTCGTGACCTCGTGACCTCGTGACCTCGCGCCCCCTGGAGGGCCGAGGTGGCGGGGAGGAAGATCTGGGTACCTGGAGATTGGCAGATGCCATGGCGGCGGGAGGAGCCCACGGCCAGGGGAGAAGGGTGGAAGGCGAGAAGCCACAACGACGTCAGGTCGCGGACGAGTGTGGCAGGCTCGGGCTGCAGCGGTGCAGAAGCCGGGACAGTGGCTCTCAGTTCCCGGGAAGACGGTATATCTTCCGGTCCTTCTCCCGCAGCTTCCTAGGGTCCCACGGTACCCCTCCCCTCAACCTTCCTCACTACTTCCTCAAACTCAACCCCCCCGCCCTTCCCAATAGAGTTACTGTCCCGCCCCATTCAGGAGGCACTTCCTTGTACGTCACCCGCAGTGCGTCGTGACGTTAACAACCCATTCCAGCATGGGAATGCCTGGCTCGGTTCAGGAGGCGGGACTGAGTTTGGTTCTCTCTTAGGTCAGGTAGTGAGAGTCCGAGGGGCGGAGCAAGAGCGCATGCGCGCTCAGATGACTAGCGGGAGGGTGGAGCAAAAGCGGGGACCCGGGGGCCGCCTACTCCTTTACTCTCTCCCTCCTGAGTATTTTGCATACCTTGCATTGTACCCAGTAGTTATTTAATGAATGCACGCTTGTTGGAGCTTAGTACGTTTTCAAAAGTAGAATAAAATGTGTCTTTGCATAGGATTTCGATTAGTCAAGTCACTCCTGGGCTCATTTTTCCCCTGGGCGCAGAAACAATTCTGGTTATTTTTATCTGACAGCTTATCATACCTGAGTCATCTAAGCTGCTTATTACGGAGTCACAGGCTTGGATAGAAGGGCGTGACACGTAGAAAACAGGAGATATGACGATGAGTGTACCGGCAGAGGAGTAGTTTTGGGGTTTCGTTGTTGCCTGGACTTGTGATTTCATTCCTTTTGCTTTAAGGTAGCTCGGGTTATTGCTAGTATGTTGTCAGAGGCAGGATTTGAACCCAGTTCTTTCTGACTGTTCACCATTATACCATACTGCCGCTTAGGTCCAAATAATAGTGTTTGGGGAAGATAGATTTCTTATTTTCCTTTAATTTTCATCAATTACAAGAATCAATATTTGTGTATCTAGAAGTCACTATTAGCCAAAATAATCATTACTCAGGTGATAAAACTGACAGGAACGAACATGAGGTGTCCCAAGAGTAAAGAAGATTATAATACTTTGAATGTATCTAATACCAATTTAGCATAATTAAAAGACTTCTCTACCTGGAGTCATAAGGGATCTCAATTTAAAACCTGCTTTGTATTAGTTGTAGCACTATGGGTAAGTAACTTAATATTCTCAAGTTTCATCTTTTAAATAGGAATAATAATAGTTATAGTACTTGACAGGGTTGTTGTGAGGATCAGATTATATAATTTATATAAAATCTTTTTTGATCTTTAAAGCATTATATAAATGTTATTCAGATTTCACAATCATTTGAGCTCTTTTTAGTAGAATGTAAATTCTATAAGTTAATGAATGAATGAAAAAACATTGAGCTTACTACATACAATGAACTTCTAAGTGCTGGGAAAACTAAGAGTCCCTGATCTTATGAAGTTTATATACTAAGGGGAGAAAGCACATAGAAAATTTCAATTGCAGGTCAGGTGGAAAGACCCAGCAGTTATTCAGCAGCAAGGCAGATTAAAATAGTGTCATTTCCACTAATAAAAAGCCATCTCTTTTTGTGGCTGAACTATTTGACAGTCCAGGAACTCTTGTGATAAGAAATGTCTTTTCTGTGTCTTTTTCAGGAGCTACTTCAGCAATCTCAAAGACAGTTGCCTTTGAGAGGCTCATCTCCATAAGACTTGGGATGATGACTCTGGGAGGCAAGCTTAAATCAGGGCTGGTGGTGTGCGGGGAAGCCATTGCATGTGCCAGGGCTCTTAAGTTTAGTTGCCCATTAAAAGTAATTAGCTAGTTGGCAGCTGCTGGTGTGAGAGAAGGATATCAGGTCCCTTTGCCATAAGAGAGCAGACTGTTTTTCCCCCACCTCTGTTATCCCTAGTCCCTTAGGAGAGCACTAGTATATGAAATATGCTTAATGAATGCTGGTTACATTGCATTCATTTGAATCCCTTTTTTAATAGATGAGAAAACTCATGTTCAAAGAAATTCACTGCTTTTTAAAAGCAATGCAAGAAGTCACTGGTAAGGCTGTTGATTTTTGTTATTCTTTTGCATGCTTTACTTTCATAGTTCAGATGTTCAAAAGACTATTCTATAATTCTACATTCTAATACCTTGGAATCTTTCACAATTCATCAGTCACTTTTAAGTCATCAAATCTTTAGTGTTTTCTCCCGTCTTAATCTCCTTAACTTTTTTTGTTGTGTTTAAAGTGACCCTTGGAGCTTGATTTCTATGACATCACACTGGTGTTTCCTACCATAGTTCTAATGCTTACCTGCTCCATTGCTCCTAGGTTTAAATATCTAACCCCAGTATCCTATATCCCCTGAGTTTTGGTCCCCTTAACAACTGCTTTTAAAAGAATTCAAACTTGATGTCCTGGAGACATCTCAAACTGAACATATGCAAAGTACTATTCTTCTTTCCTACCACACCATTCACCCAAACTTTCCAATTTGTGTAAAAGCCAGCACCATTCTTCTAGATTTCTAGTTTGCAAACTTAATGTAATTTTATCTCCTTATTCTCCCTGACTCCATATATCCTACCAGATGTTTATTGATCTTAAATGTTTCTTTATATAACATCTTTTGTATCCAATTCCTTTTTTCTGTACTCATACAACTACCACCTTAGTTCAGATTCACTAAAGCTTCACTTATGACTCTACATAGATGAAACTCAAATCTAAATTTGTGATCTTGACTTTCCCTATTTTTTCTAATCGTGGGATATTTCTAATCTCATACTATTATTATTGTCTATTGTATAATAATTGTCTAATTATTACCTAAAGTATAATTGTCTATATTATCTATTATAGTCTAATAATTGTCTCATAATTACTATTGTCTATAATACTATAATTATTGTCTGATTAATATTGTCTAATACTATAATTATTGTCTTATCTCCCTTGGTAGATTGAGGATCCTTGAAGAAAGAGATATGGTTTTTATCTATCCTTCATAGAGTCTTGGAGAGTATCTTATATCTACTATGTTCATATATACATATTTAATAAATATATGTTGAATGACCAAATCTATGTTTGGATGAATCAAATTATCTGGGAAAATATCTATGTCTATCTGTCTATCAACAAAAGGCTCTCTACATTTTTTTTCCTTGGGGATGAAAGGTTGGAGAATAGCATTAGCTTATTAACACATGAGAATTACTTCACAAAGAAACATAGGAATTTATACCACAGATCTATATAGACATAGCCCAAGTTTGTCCTTAACTGTAGCAAGTATTCCAAGTTCAATTTGGCATTTTCCTTTTAAAAACCCAACCTCTCTATTTAGTATAATGGTATTATCATCTTCAGAATCTCTTCAACTTCACCTGTTTCCAATCCGTGGATGAGAATTGTCTATTATGTTTCAGAAATTTCTCTCACATCTGTGGCTCTTTCCATATTCACTGTATGATTAGTTCTCATTAATTCTGACTTGTCTGTTTAAATAATTTTCTAATATCTCCCTATTTCCAGTCATTTTCTTCTATGATCTGTTCTGTAAATAGCCACTAGATTAGTCAATCAATAAACATTTAATTATCTGCTATGTGAAGAGATAAAAAGATAGAAACAAACCATTAGCCTTTCCCCCCAAAATTTACATCTTAACAGAGGAGACTACAAGCACAAATAAGAGTGTATTCTAGACTCAAAAAATATATAGTACAACCTTAGCAGAAGCATTAAAAATTAGGAAAATAAGGAAAGGCTTAATGTAGGAAAGTCTTTATAGAAACTAGAAAATCTCAGGTATATTAGAGTACATTCTCTGACCATGCCTCTCACTTTTCGAACTAGTTGCATTTGTTCATTCTGGATCTTTTGCTTAGTACCCTTCTCCTTGGAATTCCCAAAAATCTTATTTTTACCTGTTTGTTTTCCCCCAATTTTGATCTGATTTTTCTTATGCAGCATAATTTTTGGAAATATGTTTAGAAGAATTGCACATTTAACTTATGTTGGATTACTTGCTATCTATGGGAGGTGGAGTGAGGGATGGGAAAGATCAATATTTGGAACAAGGCTTTGGAAGGGTAGAATTGAAAACTATCTTTGCATGTATTTTGAAAATAAAAAGCTATTATTAAGAAAATAAGATAAAAAAAGATGTCAGCAATGGAACAACATAGCAAAAGTTTTTCATTGTTGCCAAAAGCAGTCCTTATAGGAAAATTTACATCTCTACATACTTGTAATAACACAAAAAGAAAACAGGGCAGTGAATTGGAAATGTAACAAAAATACTAGCAAATCAGAAAAAATTTAAATTCAATTAAACATAAAAATCCTGAAAATCAAGAGATTAATAAAGTTTAAGATAATAAAAGTTGAATTAATAAAAGGATTTATAAAAATCAATAAAACATCATTAGTTAATTTGATTTTAAAAGAGAGTTAGAAGAAAAATGGTGAAAGGCAATGAGATCTTTTTCAGAGAGTATGGAAAAGGAAAAACAGAAATTATCTGAAGAAAACTTCTTAAAAATAGATTTGGTGAAATAGGAAAAGCATATAACTCCTTTAAAATAGATATGAAAAAGATACCAATTTGTTGAAACAGAATTTGTGAAATGGAAAAAAAAAAAAAAAAAAAAAAAAAAAAAAAGTGCAATGAAGAAAACAATTCAATTAGCCAAATACAAAAGGAGCTAAAAAAAGTAACTGAAGGAAATAATATACTAAAAATTAGAATTGAACAAATGAATGTGAATGGGATGAACTCTCCCATAAAATGGAAGTGGAGAGCAGACTGGATTAAAAGCCAGAATCCTATAATATGTTGTTTACAAGAAACACATTTAAAGCGGAGTGATACATACAGAGTAAAAGTAAAAGGCTGTAGCAGAATTTATTAAGCTTCAGGGGGAGTGAAAAAAAAAAAAAAGCATGGGTAACAACTTTGATTTCAGATCAAGCAAAAGCAAAAATAGATCTTGTGATGACCACGTTAGCACCCTGGATACTTTAGAACCTGGATACTTTAGAACCTGGATACTTTAGAACCTGGATACTTTAGAACCTGGATACTTTAGAACCTGGATACTTTAGAACCTGGATACTTTAGATACTTTAGACAGTCAGAGTCAGGATAAGAAAAAATCTTTGGTCTTTATTTTTGGTCAAAATCAGAGGAATGGACACAGCAATCTCCACAGCTCTCTTTCTCTTCTCTAGGCCAGCATCACCTGGCTTGTCTTATTCCACCCTCTAATCCCTCTTCCAGATCTCTCTATACACCAACAGATTGAGTCAGCACAGAATGGTGGGGCAGGCCATTTTCTAAGCATATGCTAATAGAGTATTGGCCAATTGATAATTAGCCTTAAGTGCTTGGACCTCATTGCATCAACTCAGTTTCAGCCCATTACAAGATCTAATTAAGGAAACTACATCTTGCTAAAGGATACCATAGATAATGAAGCAATATCAATATTTAACATATATGCACCAAGTGGTATAGCATCCAGATCCCTAGAGGAAATGTTAAGAGTGCTGCAAGAAGAAATATAGGCTATACTAGTGGAGGATCTCAACCTTGCTCTCTCAGAATTAGATAAATTAAACCACAAAATAAGTAAGGAGGTAAACAGAATTTTAGAAAAGTTAGGTATGATAGATCTTTGGAGAAAATTGAATGGAGACAGGAAGGAGTATACTTTTTCTCGGCAGTTCATGGAAGCTATACAAAAATTGACCATGCATTAGGGTATAAAAACCTCAAAATCAAATACAAAAGGAGCTAAAAAAAGTAACTGAAGGAAATAATATACTAAAAATTAGAATTGAACAAATGAATGTGAATGACGCAATAAGAACTCAAGTATCAGTGAAGCAAAATTTTTAAAAAATGAAAATAGAAGAAATATGAAATATCTTCTGGAAAAACAATTGACCTGGAAAATAGATCTAAGACAGATAATCTAAGGATTATTGGACTTCCTGAAAGCCATAATGAAAAAATAGCCTAGATGTTATCTTTCAAGAAATCATAAAGGAAAACTGCCCTGATGTCCTAGAACCAGAGAGTAAAATAGCCATTGAAAGAATTCACCAATCACTTCCAGTAAGAAACTCAAAAGTGAAAACTTTAAGGAATATCATGCCTAAATTTCAGAACTATCAGAACAAGGTAAAAATATCGCAAGCAGCCAGAAAGAAATAATTCAAATACTATGGAGTCACAATCAGGATTATCCAAGATCTAGCAGCTGCCACCATAAAGGATTGAAGGGGTTGGAATCTGAAAGGCAAAGGAACTTGAATTACAGTCAATAATAAGCTTTTGATCTAAATTTAGCATTATCTTTTAGGGAAGAAGATGGGCATTCAATGATACAGGTGAATTTAATTTATTTCTGATGAAAAGATCAGAGCTGAATAAAAATTTGATCTCCAAATATAGAACTCAAGCAAAGCATAAAAAGGTAAAAAGGAAAGAACTCTTGAAAACTATATTTCTGTTATGGTTATATGTAGAAAGTGCAGGTATAATTTTATTTTATTATGATAATATGAAAAAGAAACTAGAGGTAGAAAGGGGATTGTACTGGAAAAAGAGGAATATGGAGGTAACATGGGGGATATTACATCTCATGAAGAGGCAAAAAAAGACCTATTATTATTGAGGTAAAGAAGGGAGGGAAATGAACATTATGTGAATATTAATCTCATCAGATTTGGCTCAAAGAGAGAATATCAGACATATTTGGTTTCCTAGAGAAACTTGTCTCACCTTCTAGGGAAGTGGAAAGGAGAAAGGGGAAAAAATGGGGAAGACTAATAGAAGGAAAAGCAGAAGTAGTGGGAGAAAGGTGTAAGAAACGAGGAGAAGATTAAAAGGGGAAGGGCTATTTGAGGGAGGTGGTCATCAGAAGCAAAATATTGGGTAGGAGGGAAGAGGGAAAGGAAAAAGAAAAGGATAACTTAGAGTAAATAAGATGGCAGGAAATACAGAATTAGTTATTTTAACAATGAATGTGAATGACGCAATAAGAACTCAAGTATCAGTGAAGCAAAATTTTTAAAAAATGAACAAAAAAGCAAAAAGAACTCTGACCATGGGCAACTTATGGAAAAGGAGAACAGACCTCAAACCCTGAGGTTCCTAAAGGCAAATCAACTTCAGATGAAGCCACAAAGGGAGATATGAGCTGGTCCCCATTTTACAAGGCTTTCTCAAAAGATTTCAAAAAGGATTTTAAAAGAGAGTTAGAAGAAAAATGGTGAAAGGCAATGAGATCTTTTTCAGAGAGTATGGAAAAGGAAAAACAGAAATTATCTGAAGAAAACTTCTTAAAAATAGATTTGGTGAAATAGGAAAAGCATATAACTCCTTTAAAATAGATATGAAAAAGATACCAATTTGTTGAAACAGAATTTGTGAAATGGAAAAAAAAAAGTGCAATGAAGAAAACAATTCAATTAGCCAAATACAAAAGGAGCTAAAAAAAGTAACTGAAGGAAATAATATACTAAAAATTAGAATTGAACAAATGAATGTGAATGGGATGAACTCTCCCATAAAATGGAAGTGGAGAGCAGACTGGATTAAAAGCCAGAATCCTATAATATGTTGTTTACAAGAAACACATTTAAAGCAGAGTGTTACATACAGAGTAAAAGTAAAAGGCTGTAGCAGAATTTATTAAGCTTCAGGGGGAGTGAAAAAAAAAAAAAAGCATGGGTAACAACTTTGATTTCAGATCAAGCAAAAGCAAAAATAGATCTTGTGATGACCACGTTAGCACCCTGGATACTTTAGAACCTGGATACTTTAGATACTTTAGACAGTCAGAGTCAGGATAAGAAAAAATCTTTGGTCTTTATTCTTGGTCAAAATCAGAGGAATGGACACAGCAATCTCCACAGCTCTCTTTCTCCTCTCTAGGCCAGCATCACCTGGCTTGTCTTACTCCACCCTCTAATCCCTCTTCCAAATCTCTCTATACACCAACAGATTGAGTCAGCACAGAATGGTGGGGCAGGCCATTTTCCAAGCATATGCTAATAGAGTATTGGCCAATTGATAATTAGCCTTAAGTGCTTGGACCTCATTGCATCAACTCAGTTTCAGCCCATTACAAGATCTAATTAAGGAAACTACATCTTGCTAAAGGATACCATAGATAATGAAGCAATATCAATATTTAACATATATGCACCAAGTGGTATAGCATCCAGATCCCTAGAGGAAATGTTAAGAGTGCTGCAAGAAGAAATATAGGCTATACTAGTGGAGGATCTCAACCTTGCTCTCTCAGAATTAGATAAATTAAACCACAAAATAAGTAAGGAGGTAAACAGAATTTTAGAAAAGTTAGGTATGATAGATCTTTGGAGAAAATTGAATGGAGACAGGAAGGAGTATACTTTTTCTCGGCAGTTCATGGAAGCTATACAAAAATTGACCATGCATTAGGGTATAAAAACCTCAAAATCAAATACAAAAGGGCAGAAATCGTAAATGCATATGCAATAAAATCACATAAAATAAAAGGCCAGGGGAAAATAGATCAAAAATTAGTTAGAAACTAAATAATCTAATCCTAAAGAATGAATGGGTAAAACAACAAATCACAGACACAATTAATAACTTCATCCAAGAGAATGACAATAATGAGACAAAATTTGTGGGATACAGCTGAAATGGTTATTGGGGAAATTTTATATCTCTAGATGCTTACTTGCATAAACTAGAGAAAGGGAAGATAAATGAATTGGGCTTACAACTTAAAAAAAAAAAAACTAGAAAAAGAACAAATTAAAAACCCTCAATTAAATACCAAATTTGAAATTCTGAAAATAAAAAGGGAGATTTAAAAAACTGAAAGTAAGAAAACTATTGAAATAATAAATAAAACTAAGAGTTGGTTTTGTAAAAAAAAAACCAACAACCTTTAGTTAATTTGATTAGAAAAAGCAAAAAAGAAAATCAAATTATTAATCTCAAAAATGAAAAGGAAGAACCAATGAAGAGGAAATTAGAGCAATAATTATGAGTTATTTTGCCCAATTATATGTCAATAAATTTGATAATCTAAGAGAAATGGAAGTATATCTACAAAAGTATAGATTGCCCAGGTTAATAGAAGAGGAAATAAATTATTTAAATAGTCCCATTTTAGAAAAAAAAATAAAACAAGCTATTAATCAACTAACTAAGAAAAACTTTCCAGGGCCAGATGGATTTACATGTGAATTCCACCAAACATTTAAAGAACAATTAATTCCAATATTATATAAACTATTTGAAAAAATAAAGAAAGAAGGATTCCTATCAAATTCCTTTTATGATACAGACATGGTACTGATACCTAAACCAGGTAGGATGAAAACAGAGAAAGAAAGTTATAGACCAATTTCCCTAATGAATATTGATGCTAAAATTGTAAATAAACTATTTGCAAAGAGATTACAGAAAGTCATCCCCAAGATAAATGCACTATGACTAAGTAGGATTTATACCAGGAATGCAGGGTTGATTCAATGTTAGGAAAATTATTAGCATAATTGACTATATCAATAAACAAACTAACAAAAATCATATGATTATCTCAATAGATGCAGAAAAAGCATTTGACAAAATCCAACATACATTCCTATTAAAAAAAAAACTAGAGTATGGGAATAGCTGGACATTTCCTTAAAATGATCAGTAACATGTATTTAAAACTATCAGCAAGCATGTAATGAGGATAAACTAGAACCATTCTCAATAAGATCAGGAGTGAAACAAAATTGCCCATTATCACCATTACTATTCAATATTGTATTAGAAATGTTAGCTTTGGCAATAAGGACAGAAAAAGAGATTAAAGGAATTAGAGTAAGTAATGTGGAAAGCAAATTATCACTCTTTGCAAATTTTCTTAGAGATTTCTAGAGAATCGACTAAAAAACTACTAAAAACAATTTACAAACTTGCAGGATACAAAATAAATCCACATAAATCATCATCATATATATTATCAACAAAGTCCAACAGCAAGAAATACAAAGAGAAAGTCTATTTAAAATAATTGTCGATAGTATAAAATATTTGGGAATCAATCTTCCAAGGTTAAGTCAGAAACTATATGAACACAACTACAAAATACTTTCCACACAAATAAAGTCAAATCTAATAAGTTGGAAAAATATCAAGTGCTCATGGATAGGCTGAGCGTATATAATAAAAATGACAGTACTACCTAAATTAATTTACTTATTTAGTGGCACACCAATCAAACTCCAAAGAAACTATTTTACAGAAGAATTTCAAGGGAATTAATGAAAAAAAAATGTTAATGAAGGTAGCCTAGATGTGTCAGATCTAAAACTATATTATAAAACAGTGGTCATCAAAAGCATTTGGTACTGGCTAAGAAATACAGTAATTGATTAGTGAAATAGGTTAGGATCACAGGACAAAATAATCAATAACTATAGCAATCTAGTATTTAACAAACTTAAAGACCCAGCTTTTGGGATTAGAACTCAGTATTTGACAAAAACTGCTGGGAAAATTGGAAACTAGTATGGTAAAACTAGGCATTGACCCATATCTAACATCATATACCAAGATAAGATCGAAATGGGTTCATGATTTAGACTTAAAGAATAGTATTATAAGCAAATTAGAAGAACATAGAATATGTTCTATGATCTATGGAGAAGGAAGGAATTTGTGACCAAAGAAAAAGTGGAACTCATTATTGAACGCCATATAGGTGGTTTTGATTATATTAAGTTAAAAAGTTTTTGTACAAACAAAACTAATACAGACAAGATTAGTAGGGAAGCAATAAATTGGGAAAACATTTTTACATTTAAGAGTTCTGATAAAGGCCTCATCTCTAAAATATATAGAGAATTGACTCAAATTTATAAGAATTCAATCCATTCTCTAATTGATAAATGGTCAAAGGATATGTATAGAAAATTTTCAGATGAAGAAATTAAAACCATTTCTAGTCATATGAAAACATGCTCTAAATCACTATTGATCAGAGAAATGCAGATTAAGACAACTCTGAGATACCACTACACACCTCTCAGATCAGCTAAGATGATAGAAAAAGATAATGACAAATGTTGATATGGGATGTGGAGGGGATGTGGGAAAACAGGGACACTGATACATTGTTGGTGGAATTGTGAATGGATCCAACCATTCTGGAGAGCAATTTGGAACTATGTCCAAAGAGTTATTAAACTGTGTATTGCCTTTGACCCAGCAGTGTTTTTACTGGGCTAATATCCCAAAAAGATCTTAAAGGAGGAAGAGGGACCCACATGTGCAAAAATGTTTGTGGCGGTCCTTTTTGTAGTGGCAAGAAACTAGAAACTGAGGGGATACTCCTCTGTTGGAGAATGGGTGATTAAGTTATAGTATATGAATATTATTGTTCTGTAAGAAACGACCAACAGGATGATTTCAGAGAGGCCTGGAGTGACTTACATGAACTGATACTGAGTGAAATGAGTAGAACCAGGAGATCATTGAACATGGCAACAACAAGATTATATGAAGATCATTTCTAACAATGAGATGATTGAGGCCAGTTCCAGTGATCTTGTGATGAAGATGTACAATCCAGAGAGAGCTCTATGGGAACTCAGTGTGGATCACAACATAGCATTTTCACCCTTTTTGATGTAGTTTGCTTGCATTTTGTTTTCTTTCTCATTTTTTTCCCTTTTTGATCTGATTCTTTCTTGTATGGCAAGATTATTGTATAAATACTTATACATATATTGGATTTAACATATTTTAACTTTTTGTTGTTGTTGTTGTTGAGGCAATTGGGGTTAACTGACTTGCCCAGGGTCACACAGCTAGGAAGTGTTAAGTGTCTGAGACCAGATTTAAACTCAGGTCCTCCTGACTTTACAGTTGGTGTTCTATCCACTACACCAACTAGCTACCCTACTTTAACATGTTTAATATATTTTGGATAATTTGCCATCTAGGGCAGTAAATGGAGAAAAGGAGAGGAAAATTTGGAACACAAGGCTTCGTAATGGTCAATGTTGAAAAATTATCCATGAATATGTTTTGAAAATAAAAAGCTTCAGTTAAAAAAAAAAAAAACAACAAACAAAAAAGTAAACTAAAAAGCTCATTGAAATGATATTTTTAGCACACTTATAGGATACAATACAAATTCACTTAAAACAGCAGTTTTCATAATAATAATAATAAAACAGCAGAAAGAAAGTCCATTTAAAATTACAATTGTAAAATACAAGAATAAAGTAAGGATATCTACCAAAATTTATTATCTTATATAGTTCTGAAAATGATAGCAATAGCAATAAGACAATATAAATTAAAGGCATAAAATTAGATAAAGAAGAGCTAAAACTATTCCTATTTGCTGATAATATGGGGATTTCCTATAAAGTCCTAAAGCATATGCAAAGATCTCAAAATAATTGAAATAATTATTTCAGTAAAGTTTCAGGTTATAAAATAAACCTTCAAAAACTAACATTTCTACAAGTCAAGTGAAAATAATAAAAAAAAAATCCCATTCTAAATAATCACGATATGCATAAGGTATCTGCCTATCAATCAATCTACTAAAGCATAATTCAATTAGATTCAATTATAAAATGCTCCTTAAAAACAACAAAGAAACCTTAAGAGTACATGATGCACTGAAAGGAGGCAGGAGAATGGTGTTTTGGGATTTGTTGGTCATTACATAAGTGGAGACTATTCCTTCTGTCTTTGGAAGGGAAACCACTGACTAAACCCAACATCATCACATTGAGCTACAGAGCTTGGACCAAGCTGGGAAGAGGGAAGTAAGCAGATTTTGCAATTTCTAGAGCAGCCCATTGGAGCTCAGGGAAGATTTACTTCAATAAGTCCATCATACTTGGACAAGGGATAAGAATATTTTATTTTGTTTTTGTTTTGTTTTGTTTAGTTTTTAAAAGTGAGTGACAAAAAAATGAGTCAAAAAGAAGTCCATCTTTGCTGTTCTCAAAAGGTAAAGAAGCACACCAGTTGTGAAAAAGAGTAAAGTAGACCTTTTGATAAAGAAAACTTAAATAGCTGGAAGAATAGTAACAGTTCTCAAAAGAATCATATGGTATTAAATACCATGTAAAAGAAAGCTCCAGATCACTTATAATAAGATAAATATACATCAAAAACAACTTTGAAGTTTCACTTCACACTCTGTGAATGGGGAAAGATGACTAAAGATGGTAATAGTTTATGTTGGAGAGCTTGTAAAAAGACAGACACTTTAACATATTGTTGATAGAGCTATGAAACAGTATAGCCAGTTTGGAAAACAATTTGGAATTATGCTAAATGTCCATTGTCTTAAACTAAGAAAGTCCATTGTTAGGCTTATACCCCAAGTGGGTCATTGATAAGAAGGAAATAAAAAATACTTATAACTGTATTTTTTGTGATTTAAAATAATTAGAAACAAAGTAGATGCCCATCAACTGGAAATTTACTAATCAACTTGTTTATAATACATGAATGTAATAGAATGTTGCTGTGTTATCAGAAATGATGAATATGATGAAAACAGAACTGACACAAAATGAATTGAACAGAGAGAAGAAAACAATATACATAATGATATAATAATTATATAAATAAATAATAAAAAGTCAAAAGTGAGTATTTAAAAATTACAAAGAATAGGCATTGGTAGAAGAAAAATGGATAGTCCTACCCTGCCCTTTAACACAGATGGGAAATCCACTTTGTTGTATATTGCACACATTTTCAGACTTTTTTAATATGTATTTGTTACAATTTTTCTCTCTCCTCTCTTTTCAGTGAGATGGGGACTGGATAGAAGAGATAATAGATTTCTATTCATTATTTTTTTAAGGGAATCAGAGGGAAGGTGGGGATGTTTTCTACAGGAAAAGAATGTTGCATAAACTTTCAGATGAGATTGTTGTATTAATTTTACTTAACTGTTTTATTTGTTACAAGAAACCTCTCATGGAATTGGGGTAATTAGATAAGATTGAACTAATGAAGCTACACTCAAGTGTAAGATTTTAAACACACACATATGCACACATGCATATTCCCCTACTGAATTTCATCTTAATTAGATTCAGTGTAATGTTACGCTACAGTCTAGTCTGTCCATATTTTAGGATCCTGACTCTATTCTTCCCATCTTTTTGTCTTCAGATTTGATGAATATAACATTAATACCATTGTCCAAGCCCTTGATAAAAATGATAAGCTCACGCACGGCCAAGCACAACTCCATTTATTTTTGCCAAATTGCTATTGAACCATTAATGACTTGTCTGAGTCTCATTATTCACTAGTTATGAATCTAATTATATTATTGTTTAGGGCACATATGCTTATCTTTGATATTAGAATACTGTGAAATATTCTATCAAATGCTTTTTAAAAAATCTAGTTAAACTTCATCTACAGCATTCTCCCATTCATTTTGTAATTCTGTTCAAAATGGAAATAAGGTTATTCTGATATTCTTGGACTTGAAATTTTGTAGTTTTTTATAATCATGATTTCCTTTTCTATAAGTTCTGTGGTGATTAAAGTTAAAGTCACTGGCCTATAATTTTGTTTATGTAAGTTTTTAAGGAGACTAAAGTGATTTTTAATGAATGCATGTGACAATAGAATAAATGCAACATTCAAAATTATTATTTTCTAGAACTCTGGATTGTTCTTCAGACTTTCTCTGCAAGGCCATAAGGATCTTTATCCTCAAAGTTTACTCTACCCCTAGACTTCACACACTGAAAGTATCCTATACATTTAAAAGTTTATACAAACAAAACCAATGCAGCCAAGATTATAAGGAAAACAAGAAACTGAGGGAAATTTTTTGATGGCAAATTTCTCTGATAAAGGCCTAATTTCTAAAAAATATAGAGAACTGGTTTATAAGAATATGAGTCATTCTAAGGATATGAACAGGCAATTTTCAGAAGGAGAAATTTCTATAATCATGTGAAAAATGCTCGAAATCACTGTTGATTAGAGAGATGCATGTTAAAACAACTCTGAAATACTACTTCATACCTATAATTTTGGCTAATCTGACAGAAAAAAGAAAAACAGCAAATGTTGAAGAGGATGTAGAAAACTGGGACACTAATGCACTCTTGGTGTTGTTATGAATTGATTCAAGGCACTTTTGGGAGCAATTTGAAGCTATATCCAAAAGGCTATTAAACTGTGTGTGTCCTTTGGCCCAGCAATATTACTATTATGCATCCCAGACAAATGAAAGGAAAGGGAATATTTTGTAGCAAAATATTTATAGTAATTCTTCTTGTGCCATCAGAAAATTAAAAATTGAGGGACTGCTCATTATTGGGAAATGGCTGAAAAAGTCATAGTATATGATTCTTATAGAATACTATTGTGATTTAAGAAATGATGACTTGGAAGCTTTCAGAAAAACTTGTGAAGACAGATGAACTGATGCAAAGTGAAGTGAGAAGAGTCAGGAGATCATTGCACACAGTAATAGTAATATTGTTACTGATCAACTATGAATAACTTAGCAATTCTCAGCAATATGATGACAAAACACAATTGCAAAGGACTTATGAAATGCTGTCCACCTTCAAAGAAAGAACTTTTGGAAGTCTATATTGCATACTTTTTATACTTTTTCTTTTTTTTGTTTATGTACTCTTTTACAAAATGGCTAATATGTTTTGCATGACTGATATATATATATCAAAGTATTTGCCTTCTCAAGGATGAAAGAGGGAAGAGAAAAGCAGGAGGAATTTGGAATTCAACAGTGATGAAAAATGAATGTTAAAATTGTTTGTATATGTAATTAAGAAAAAATAAAATGAAAACATTCTTTAAGGGAAAAAAATAAAACCAGAAGAAAGCGGCTTCTCCTTCTGCTTAGCTGGTTCCTTCCAGAATTTCAACTTTAAGGAAGACACCCAGGCCAGTTATGACATTTCTCTTCATGGCTTATATTTTTAAAATATTCACATACACACACACACTTTTTTTTTTTTTTTTGAAAATTGGGACAATAGTTCTCTTTCTCTAGTTCTGCTGTGTCTTTCCCATTTTCCATGCTCAAATGAATAAGCATTTATTTCAAATATTATTAACTATGGCTCAAGAATCATAATTGTCAGTTATTTCAGTATTCAAGTTTTTAGTTAATCTGTGCCAGTTAACTTGAATTTATCAAAAACATCTAAGTACTTTCTTACTATATCTTATTTTTCCTGGGTAATTCATTTTTATTCTTTGTCATCTCCAGTACAAAGATCATTCTTTGCATAGATACCAAAAGCAAATTAAGAATTTAACAGCTTGTCCTTATCTTTGTTATCACTTGTCATTTTTCTAACAATCAGAAGCAGTGTTTCTATTCTTTGTCCTTTTCTTTCTTCCAACTTCCTTTTGTTATTCTCACCTTTCCTTGATTGTGAGCTTTACTATTGCTAACATTTATTTTTATCAGACCATGTCATGCCTTTATAATTATTTTTCTGATGGAAGTCATTGTCCTTACTTTCTACATGTGTATTAAGGCTTAAGTTGAATCCATATCAGCATATTTAGACAAGTCACAATTTTCCTTTATATTGGGATTGTTCCATATTTGCTGCCTTGATTTTGTTGGACAGAGGAAGAGAACCAGTAGATATGTGGATAATTCAAGTCTCATTCTAATTTCATATTTCTTGCCACAACTATAATCTGTTTCCTATACTATTTACTTTTCTTCTTTTGCTTGTTTCTCTTTCTACTGATTTTTATCCAAATACACCATTCTTCCATACTCTTTCCTAGTTTTCTTTCATAAGTATACTTTCTTAATATAAAATGTCACCTTTCTTCCCTTCCCCTCTTACCTACTTTATTGCTTTTGAATAAGGTATAGTTACCTAAAGCTGTGTTCCAGGTGTAAGTTTTATCTGTCTAATTTTCAGTGATATATTTGAGGTCAGATTTGTCTCCTTTCATTAGGACTTCCAATTCTTCTAATTTATTGTCTAAACTTGATACATATTTATATTTATGTCCATGGATTTTTGCTACCATTTCCTTTCTTGAATTTTGATACCTTTGAAGTTTTAGGTATCTTAACCGCTATTCCTTCATTGTAGCTACTTGCTATATAATATAGCTTGGTGGAATTTCAGAGATTTTCTGCCTCTCTTATCCATTTTAGTTTAAGCTAACTACAAAATCAATTTGTAAGACATTTCTCTCTGTCTTTATTAGATGTGTTCCTGCTCTGGAATCCATCATCCCTCTCTATTTGAACCTGTGGCCCACCGTTTTTTATTTTTATTTTTTTTAAGATTCCACCTTCTTAATTAAATGTTCCCTTCCAAAATCAACTTTTTCTACTCTTTTCATTTTATTTTTTCTCAATTACATGTACAAACAATTTTAACATTCATTTTTCATCACTGTTGAATTCCAAATTCCTCCTGCTTTTCTTTTTCAGGGGATAAGAGTAAAAAGATGCAACTATAGTCCTGTGTCTTTATTTTCTTGGTATAATCTCTTTCTAGCAGTGTAATTTGTGTCCATATGAATTACCAGAAGTGGATAATCATCTATTCTGAAATATCTTGGGAAGTTCTGTTTTCTCTTGGCTACATGCCATGGGAAGATAAGAGGATTCTCTATTGTTAGCAGATCAGTCAGTAGCTGCTTTAAAATACTTGAGCATGGAATCACTAATCATCAATGCTTATCTGTTCTTTTTCTAATTATATTGGAGGGTTTTTCATATAATAGCAATAACTCCTTCCTTGATAAAGGAGGTCTATTCTTTGTGAGATCATAGATTTTGAACTGGAGGGGCTTTAGAAGTTGCCTTGTTACTACTGGGCTTATATCCCAAAGAGATTTTAAAAAAGGGAAAGGGACCTGTATGTGCAAGAATGTTTGTGGTAGTCCTCTTTGTAGTGACCAGAAACTGGAAACTGAGTGGATGCCCATCAATTGGAGAATGGATGAATAAATTGTGGTATATGAATATTATGGAATATTATTGTTCTGTAAGAAATGACTAGCAGGATGATTTCAGAAAGGCCTTACATGGACTGATGCTGAGTGAAATGAGCAGGACTAGAAGATCATCATATACTTCAACAACAATACTATATGATGATCAATTCTGATGGATGTGGCCCTCTTCAACAATGAGATGAACCAAATCAGTTCCAATCGAGCAGTAATGAACAGCGAAAGAACTCTGGGAGATGACTATGAAACACTACATAGAATTCCCAATCTCTATATTTTTGTCCACCTGCATTTTTTATTTCCTTCACAGGCTAATAGTAATAGAGAAAACATCTGAGTTGAACCTTGGGAAAAAAGCGCAGGATTTTAAGGAGCAGAGACATGGAGGAAGTGCATTCCAGGCATTTGATAATCTGCACAAAAACTTGAAGAGAGATTATGGAGTTCAAGAAACAGTTAATACTAATTGGCCTAAAATATGGAATATGTGAAGTAAATAATAATTAACAAGTCTGGAAAGATAGATGAAAATCAGTTTCTGGAGGAATCCAGACAGAGGAATTTGTACTTTAACCTTGAGACCACAAAAGATTTTTGATCACGGAATTTTTTTTTTTTAGGAATTTTAATTTGGAAGCAATATAGAAGATAGATCGGAGGGAAAAGGCATTGGAAACTGAGAGACCAAATGGGTGACTTTTAGTTAGGAGAGGATTAATCCTGAACCAGGGTAGGAGCTGCCTGAATAAAGATAAGAAGATAACTCTGACATATTGTGAAGATGCTCTGAAATTCCATTCATAGATTTATAGCAGTTAGTTGCAAGGGAGCTCAAAATCAACCTTCTATCTAAATTCTCTCATTTTATAGATGATATAAAAGGCTCAGCGGAATTAAGTGATTTCCTTGAATCTATATAGATAATAAGTAAAAGATCTGGAATTTAATCCAGGACTTCTTACTGGATTGAAACTCTTCTCACATACCAAGATGTCTGTGTAATTAAACTGTTTAGTCCTGAAGGGTGGCCACTAAAGGGAGGAAAAGAGAACTACACATTTTATAAGTTCTTACAATGTGCTAGACATTGCTAAGTGCTTTACAAATATTTGATCCTCTCCAAAGAGGAACATTACAGGGGTGTGCTGGTTCATATTTAATAATTGGTTCTCTGGAAAAAATGTATGCATGACACACCTTTAAATTTAATCTGACTTATTAACATTTTCTATAATTATATTAAACCTATACAATCAACAAAACAATAAATCACATTTTGATTTTTGGCATTTCCTGGTTTCTGAAATGTGGATGCTCATGTTGAAAATTTAACAGTTATTTCTTTAGCCAGTATGAAATGGCTCCAGCACACCAGCAGGTAAGGATCTTTTTTTTTCATCCTGTACTCCTACATGAGCCCCAAGAAAAGTTACTTAAAATTTGGGTTTGCATCATATCTCTGCTGTCCCCCAAAAGGAATTAGAAAAATACTCAATGTACAGTGTAGATCAGATACAGGGCAATTATTTATTTCTTCATACCAAAGAAATGCTTCAAATGTGAAAGATTTACAAATATACATTGATAAAGGTTTAAACATGAAATAACTACTTATAACAACTTCTATGAAACTGATCCTTAAAGCATGAAGCACCTAGTCCTTCACTTCAGTTCTACACTGTCTGAACATCTCTTTCAAAGTCCATAATTTCTGTTAAGGTAGGTCAGAAGTTGTATTTTATTCTCCTAGCTTGTCTTGAAAGCATGTTAATAGCTTGAAGTCAGGAAGATTTCTCTTCCTGAGATCAAATGTGGCTTTAGACACTATGTGTGACCCTGAGTGAGCCATTTAACCCTATTTGCTTCATTCCACATCTGTGAAATGAGCCAGAGAAGGAAATGGCAAACCACTCCAATATACTTGTCAAGAAAATCCCCAATGCCAGTCCTGAAAGATTGGATATACCGGAAATGACTGAATAATAAGCTGCAAGGAGCATCTTCCACAGCATTGCCCACTCCAAATTAGGGAACCCAGGAGCTCTTGAAGACCCAAAGTAGACATTCTTTAAAAGCCCATATTTGAAATAGCTTGTTAGTCACTAAAATAAAAGAAGCAACCAGAAGTCTGACATTATAAGTTAGGTTTACCAGGATGAGATCTTGCTATGGTGATCATGTCAGTTAGTCAATTAGCTTTTATTGATTACATATTATATGCCAGGTACTATGTTAAGCCTTAGGGATATAAAGAAAGACAAGACAGTCCTCTGTCCTCAAGGAGCTTAAAGTTTTATGAAAAAAAAAAAACAGACAAACATATATATATATATATATATACATATACATATATATATATTCTATATACAGGATAAATAGGTAATAATAATCAATCAGAAGGCACAAATAAAAATAATAGGGAAAGGCTTTATGTAGAAAGTATGATATTAGTTGTGATCTGAAGGAAGCTATGGAAGCCAGGAGGCAAAGATGAGGACAACATTTTAGGCATGGGGGATGGTCAGAGAAAATGTCCTAAACCAAGAAATGGAATGTCTTGTTCACTGGATTAAATATAAAGCAATCTCTAATTCTGTTGGGAGTGTCCCAGTCCTACATCTCATAGGAAGTTTCAGAAAAAGAATGTCATATAAAATTCTAGAGTAGGGAACTAGCTGTTGGAATGGTCTTGTACTCTAGCCAAAAATGATCAAAGGAAGTTCCTCTGTTTATTGTATAAAGCAATTTACTGGGCACTAGAAGAAATAAATAGCTTAGGTAAGATGGTCTCTCCCTTCCTGGGGCTTATGTTCTAATAAAACATATTATAAATGTAATTTAAATATAAATATATTTAAATATAATCATATAAATGCATGAGGGAAAAACCAAATGATGTTCTTTGTGAAGTCTAAGAAAGAAATGTGATGCCAATGGAATATTGTTCAAGCCTTCATGGAATCTTTTAGTTAGATTTAAAAAGATGCCATTTAACAGATGATGAAGGAAAGGGAAGATGTTTCATGGATAGTGAGAATATCAGCAAGAGCAGGATATTAAAAATTGGGTTTGAGGTTAGAGGAAGAATCTGATTTTCACTATAAAGAGTACACAAAGAGGAATCATTCAAAATAAACTAGAAAGGTCCTAGATCACAGAGGCCCATGAATTCTGGGCAAAAGCCCTTTGCACTTTAGTTTGTAAGCCACTTACTAAATTGCCTCTGAAAATGTTTTAGCAAAAGAATGGCATGATTTGGCAAGGATTAAAAATATATTTTTATTGATGTCTTTTGTTTAAAAAACAACAACAACCTAGATTTATCTTGATATCTCTGCCTCTTTTCCTCCCAGAGAGCCATTATTTATAACAAAGATTTTTTAAAAAGAGGTAAAAAAAAAAAGTCAGCAAAACTGATCATTAACACATTAACACAGCAAAAACCAACCAACCAAAAGCTGTTGAAAAATATCTTTTTAATGAGCTTTTGTTGTTACTGAATGAAAAGCGTGCAAAAGGTTAGAGACTAGAAAAACCTGTAAAAAGAGTAGATGTATTTTTACCTGAACACACACAAATGACCCAATGATCAGATCTTTGATAAGCAAAGACCCAGAGCCAAGGATAAGGAATCTAACAGCCTGGCAGTGCTACTCATAAAAAGAAAGTGACTCACAAGTTCTCAAAAGGAAAACTTGTTTGTTTCTCACTGGCAACATTCCTCTATAAAAATCTGCAGAATTATCCAACAGCCCAGTCTTTGCTTGTTCCCATCTAATAATTTTATTCATATTAATTCATATGCAAGCTGTAGAGTTTGTCATTTATATATGAAGTCCTTTCAATTGTAGACTCATGTCTATGTGTAAAGGAATGCTTTAAACATATTTCCATATTTGTTGTGTGGCATAAGACAAATCAGACTAAAAGAAAAAAAAAAAAACACAGGAAAGAAAAACAAACAAACAAGGTGAATATACTATGTTTTGATCCACAGTCAGTCTCCATAGTTCTCTCTCTGGGTGTGACTGGAATTTTCCATTCCAAATCTATTGTAATCGTTTTGGATCATCACATTGTTGAGAACTAAATCCATCACAGTTGATCTTCATATAATCTTGTTACTGTATTATTATGTTCTCCTGGTTCTGCTCATTTCACTCAGCATCAGTTCATGTAAGTCTTTCCAGCTTTCCAGAAATCAGTCTGCTCTGCATTTCTTATAGAACAATAATATTCCATTACCTCCATATACCTTAACTTATTTAGCCGTTCCCCAACTGATGGGGATGACATCCATTTAATTTCCTGTTCCTTGCCACTACAAAAAAGAACTGTGGCAAACATCCACATTTCCACATGTGGAAGTGCCTCTTAGTCCTTAAATCCTATGATCCTAATTCTGTTTTAATTCTAACTCATTTTATTTTTATGTTTTTAAATCACGGGCAAAGATTTATTAGGCAGCTAAATCCACAAGGAAGAAGATTAATACCAGAAAGGAGTTAGTGAGACAGGAGGATTACACCATTGACTGACAGGTCAACCTTAAAAGGAATTTTGCACCCTAAAAAGAGTTAGCTATAACAAGGAGGAAGATATCATGAGGTGAGAGTACACCATTGACTGGTAAGTTAACTTCCAAGAGAAATTAACTCTAATAAGGGGGAAAGACAAGTTTTGTAGTGGAGTTGCTATTAAGGTGTGGCAAGTGAGAGATAGGTAACCCTTCACTCTCCATTCCTGTGATTTAATTCAGCAAACATTTACTATGTACATATATTATGCTATGTACTGTGGACAAAGTCAAATGAAATATACTCTGCTGTCAGGATGCTTAGCGTTCTACTAGGGGGCTGATGCTTACCCAGCTGAATATAATAATGATGAAGATAATTAACATTTATATAGCTCTTACTATGTGCCAGATACCGTTGTTGAGCATTTTATAATTATTATCTCATTTGTTTCTCATCACAACTCTGAGAAAACTAAGGCATTACAGGTTAAATGACTTGCCTAAAGTTACCTAGCTAGTAAGCATCTGAGATCACATTTAAACTAAGGACTCCCCGACTCCAAGCTTGACACTATTCCTTGTACCACTTTTAGCTGCCTGAATGAATATAACATAAGGTGGTGGGATAAAGGAAGAGAAAGGAATATTAAATGTTTTAGGAATTTTTGAGGAGGAGAATTAAAGCTGAAAGCCTCAGGGAAAGCTACATAAAGGAAGCAGCATTTGAGGTAAGATTTGAAGGAAAATAAGGAATCTGCAAGTCAGTTGAGAAAAGAGTGTCTAGATTTGGGTAGAGTCAGCTTACTTGAATTATGAAAATAGGAGATAAAAGGATCATAGATTTAGAACTAGAAAAGACCTAAGAGCTTGTAGGCCAGAAGTGTCAAACATTTTGAAAGCTATAATATTCTCCTATGCACTCAAGTCAGTAAAACTGTAATTAGGAAATGTTTAGCCAAATAAATAAAAATACAGTGAGGCGTTCTAAGACAATGTGGTCTATAGAATCATAATCCTTGACTGGAAACAGGGAAAGGAACATATCCTCATCTTTTTTCTCTGGTAAAAATGGAAACCCTCTAACCCAATTGCAAGTCATAGAGTAATACTCAGTCTGGAACCATTAAAGCATGAATCCAGGCAAGGCTGAATAAGCTATTGCTACCTCCCAGTTGACTTTTGTGATTAAATGGGAGGGAGGAAGGAGAATTTAAGGTACCTCCTCCTTTTATTCTAGATTTCCATCCCAATTCAAAACAATGTTTTTTTCTATTGATACATTTGTTTTGGTGCTCACATCATTTCCAAACTAAAGCTTTGTCATTAAAAAAAAAAAATAGGAAATAACAAGTATCATAAGAATTGTGACTGGTAATATGTTTATTTCCATTTTTGTGCTTTACAATTTGTTAGCAGAAAGAATGTGATCTTGCTCTATGTCTTATCACTGAACTCTGATAATTTTGGAAAAAAAGTGTAAGGCTGATGATTTTGTACCACTCTATCTCACATAAATCCAATTCACTTCCAAGTCAAGACATCACCTTCCTGATGTCATTGATCCTCTTCCAGAAGGAAAGGAGGATCAACAACAAGAAAAACAGAAAGGAGATATACTTTCACTTTAATTATTAAAAATCTAAGGTTTAATTGTCCTGAGTTTTATTGCTATTTAAAAGTAATTGATTTCATCTTTATGTAGAAATAGGCATAATGAAATACTAGTATTATTAATCTGTAAAACCTTTGTAAATGCTTAGAAATTCCTTTCAGAATCTCTACAGAAGGCTATCTCTCTTTATCCTTTTAAGAAAGCCAATATTCCTTCAAGAAGCAGCATTCAAGATCAATTAAAAAACAACCTATTTACTATTTTATTCACTGTTTTTATATTTTAATTGATAATATTGCAAATTATGGTTTTTTATTGAAAATATTTACTATTTTAACTATTCATTACAAAGACTTGTGAGGATGCAGTGCAGTATACATAATAGAGAGTTGCGATTGGGTAAACTCCAGTATTTCAAGTCACTGCTTTGTCACTTACTAGCTGCATGACATTGAACAACTTTGTGTCATTCTTTGGATCCCAGTATTCTATCTTAAAATGAAGAGGGTTGGACTGGATAATTAGTAAGGTCCTTTTCAGTTCTGAAATTTTGGACTCTGACTAGCCTTGGTATTTAACACCATCACATAAAAAATTATTTCTGTGGGAAGATGTATTGCAAGCAATTGACTTTCAAATGTACTTTTAGAACACAACACACTTGTGATTATCTGAGAGTGATTTTCAGTCATGTCCTACTCTTTGTGATCCCATTTGTGTGGGATTTTCAAAGATACTAGAGTGGTTGACCATTTCCTTTTTCAGACTTTTTATAGATAAGGAAACAGGCAAAGAGGGTTAAGTGATTTGTCCCAAGGTCTCACAGCTAGTTTGAAGCCAGATTTGAACTCGGGAAAATGTCTTCCTGATTCCAGATCTGGCAATCTATTCAGCCATTGGGCTGCCCCTTGATTCTTTATACCTACATATGTTTTTGATTAGCATGGTAATAGATTGCAGAGCTCTGGGACTGATCAGATTCTAGGACTCCAAGAGAGATCTGGAAATGAATGATGATGATGTCCCATCATCAAGTTCATTGCCAGAAATTATACTAAGTCAGACTCCAATGCACTCACAAAATAATCTAGCTATGTATAAAGCCATAGTTAGAGGAAGAACAGCTCCACTGCCCAACTTTAAATAAACCTATATTATATAATTCCTGCCACATTTAGCTTTCATAGAAACAAACCTATCCTTACTCTAGAAAACACTGTAATGGGAAAATTTATCTTAGGAGTGCATCCCTGAAGGTTTGGCTCAGTTTCAGAATCCTTATCAGGATGTGGGTTGGTGCTGGAATGTGAATTTTGCTTTTGCTTTCCTTTCAAGTAGTCTAGAAAGGGCAATAGAGCAAGAATGGTACAACTTAATAATAAAATTAAATAAGTAAAAAGCATTTTCAATAAGCACTCAATAAGACTCAGGTAAAAGAAAGACATTGAGAAAATTTGCTTTAAAAAAAGGGGGGAAATCCAGTAGAAAATAGGGATTATACTTTTTTAGAATAATTCTACCTACTCAGAATTTAGCATTACAACAACTAGAAACTAATTAGGAAGATTGTTCAATTGTTCATGTATTCTCAGTGTTTACTTTCAGAGTGCTTTGGGTAGCCATTTCAAACTTTTTCTTGTCTATGAAATTCTTGCATTATAAATTATACTTCAGTCTTATACTTTCACAGTGGGTAAACTTCAGCCTTCAATGAAAAGCTTTTCAATGAAAAATCTCAGGAATCATGTATTATAGAGGGAAAGAACACTAAATTTGGATAGAGAAGTTGTTAGGTAGTGGTATCTAACTTTTTGTGATCTCTTTTGGGATTTTCTTGGCAAACATGCTGGAGTGATTTGCCATTTCCTTCTCCAGCTCATCTGAAGAAACTGAGTCAAATAGAGTTAAGTGACTTGCCCAGAATTACAATAATTAAGTGGAGTCATAAAGACTTGGAAAGTACTGGATATAAGAAGAACATGAGATAGGTAGTATATTATTACCACTTTATAGATGAGGAGGAGTTAAGTGAGTGATGATCAGGAGTGACATTAACTGAGCCATAGTAATATTAAGTGACTTAAAGTAGCAGGACTAGTAAATCAGCAAATTGTAGAAAAGGTACCACAGGAGTATTCATATAGCAATTCTATGTAAGGGAAGTAAAATAGTATAAAAAATAATATTTGTTCAATGTCATGGAAAGTATGTTTAAGTGGAAATACATTTTTACTGTTCAGAAGGTGTCTTCCTGACCTCAGACCTGTCACTCTTTTCACTGTGCTACCTTGCACCCTCATATTGGAAATACATCTCTGGGAATTGGCTCTCTTCAATGCTTTTTGATAGTGACATAATCATAGTGACCAGTTAGTAAGCAATATTTGTTAGGTTTTTTCCTTCCTATTGTAGTAAATGTTATGTTAAATTTTTGGGTTTTGTACTCTCATTTATAAGTATAACCCTACTTTCTCAGACTTCTAGGTACTTTTTTCTAGTGAGAGTAACTACTCAGCAAGTGGCCATTTGGTGGAAAAGAAGTAGTTCTTTTAAATGATGTGAAAAAAAAAAAAAAAAGGTCTCAAGACTATTGTCCAAAAGTGGCCCATTAAAAACCACAGCCTTAAACTAAAATTAGCTATGAGTCTGCACCTTTTGTTACTTTCACATATACCCCTGTGTCAGAAGCTTGGGGCACTGTGGGCTGAGAGAGGAAGAGACACACAGATGTTGCAACAGAAGATTTTTTCTTTCTTTTAATTGAAAATATGGTTGAAAGGGGAAGCAAGAGATTGCAATTCTGGGGCAGGAAGGAGGTCATGCATCGGAGTGAGGGGATATTTAAGAACATCTGGAAGGAGCCTCAGGTATATGTCTATGGTGGCTTCAAATCAAGCTTGGGAGCAAGATGTGGACCTTGGCTGTATGAGAATACTTTTTAGGACTAAGTATGAGAGATGAGAGAATGACTTGAGAGGCAGGTTGAGAATGTACTGTTTTGGGTAATAAATTATGCAAGTCATGATTTAAGCTGACATCTGTATAACACCTGATAAATAAAACCCCACAATTTCATTAGGAAAAATAACTACTTTTAATAAAAGAAGTGGTGAATCCACTAAAAATTATCGGAAACATTTAACAACTTTGGCCAAATTGCAGAATATAAAATAAATCCACATAAATCATTGGCATTTCCATATGTTACCAACAAAGTCCAGCAGCAAAAGATAGAAAGAGGATCCTATTTAAAATAACTGTAGATAATCTAAAATATTTAAGAGCCTACCTGCCAAGACAAAGCCAAGAATTATATGAACACAATTACAAAATATTTTTCACACAAATACAGTTAGATCCAAACAACTGGAAGAATATCAAGTACTCATGGATAGGCCAAGTAATAAAAATGACAATTCTACTTAAATGAATATACCTATTCAGTGCCATACCAATGAAACTACTAAGCAATTACTTTATAGAGTTAGAAAAAATAATAAAATTAATTTGGAAGAACTAAAGGTCAAGAATTTCTAAGAAATTAATGGAAAAAATGCAAAGAAAGATGGCCTAGCTGTACCAGGCCTAAAATTATATGATAAAGCAGCAGTCATCAAGATCATTTGGTACTGGGTAAAAAATAGAGTAGTGGATCAGTGGAATAGGTTAGGTTCATAAGACAATAGTTATTGACTAGAATAAACCCAAAATATAATTTTTGATAAACCCAAAGACTCCAACTTCTATGATAAGAATTCATTATTGACAAAAATTGCTGGGAAAACTGGAAAAGAGTATGGCAGAAACTAGGCACTGACCACACCTAACACCATATATCAAGATAAGGTTGAAATGGGTTCATGATTTAGACATAAAGGATGATACTATAAGCGAATTAGGAGAACAAAGAATAGTCTACCTCTCAGATCTGTGGAAAAGGAAGGAATTTATGGCCAAAGAAGAACTAGAGAACATTATGAAACGTAAAGTTGAAAGTTTTGATTATATCAAATTTAAAATTTTTTATACAGACAAACCCAATGCGGCCAAAATTAGAAGGGAAGCAGAAAACTGGGGGAAAATTTTACATTCAAGGATTCTGATAAAGACCTCATTTCTAAAATACATAGAGAATTGACTAAAATTTATAAGAATACAAGCCATTCCCCAATAGATAAATGATCAAAGGATATGAATAGACAATTTTCAGATGAAGAAATTAAAGCTATATATATATATGTGAAAAAATGCTCAAAATCACTATTGATTAGAGAAATGCAAATTAAGACAACTTTGAGGCATTACTTCATACTTCTCAGATTGACTAAGATGACAAGAAAAGATAATGATAAATATTAGAGGGAATGTAAGAAAATTAATACATTGTTGGTAAAATTGTGAACTGATCCAACCATTCTGGAGAGCAATTTGGAACTATGCCCTAAGGGCTATCAAAGTGTGCATATCCTTTGATCCAATAGTGTCTCCTGGATCTACATATCCCAAAAAAGATCATAATAAGGGAAAAATAACCCAATTGTACAAAAAATGTTTGTAGCAGCTCTTTTTGTAGTGGCAAGGAACTGAAAATTGAGTGGATGCCCATTAGTTGGGAACAGCTGAAAAAGTTATGGTATATAAATGTAATAAAAAATTATTATTTTATAAGAAATGCTGAAGAGGCTGATTTCAAAAAAGTCTGGAAAACCTTAAATGAACTGACACTGAGTGAAGTGAGTAGAACCAAGAGAACATGGTACACAGCAACAAGATTATATGATGATCAACTGTGATGAATTTGGCTTTTTTCAACAAAGAACTATTTGCATCCAAAGAGAAAACTGTGGAGACTGAATGTGGATCACAATATAATATTTTCACCTTTATTGTTGTTTGATTGGTTTTTTCTCTTTCTCATGTTTTTTTCCCCTTTTGATATTATTTGTCTTGCACAGCATGATGAATATGGAAATACGTTTAGAAGGATTGCATGTGTTTAACCTATATTCAATTACTTGCTCTCTAGAGAAGGAAGACAAAGGTAGGTGGAAGGAGAAAAAAATTGGAACCCAAGGTTTTGCAAGGGTGGATATTGAAAACTATTTTTGCATGTATTTTGAAAAGTAAAAAGCTACTATTATTAAAAAAACAAAACAAAACAAAAGAAGTGAAATTTCAAGTGAGAATCAAGTAGTAGAACCATGGCACACTAGAAAGAAAGTGGATTTGAAATAGGAAGACCTGGGTTTGAATATTGTCTCTACCATTTAATACTCATGTGAAACTGGGCAACCTATCTGGGTATGTTTTCTTATTTGTAAAATGAGGGAATTGATTTAAAAGTCAACCCCCTCCCTGCCCAAGCCATACCTAAAGATCCCTGTGGGCAGCATATTGACTTAGAAAACTGCATATTACTGTAACCTATTTAACATTTAAAGGACTACTTGCCATCTGGGGAAAGGGGTGGAGGGAGGGAGGGGAAAAATCGGAACAGAAACGAGTGCAAGGGATAATGTTGTAAAAAATTACCCTGGCATGCGTTCTATCAATAAAAAGTTATTAAAAAAACCAAAAAAGCTGCATATTATCATTGTTTATATTTTATCCCATTTTTATGTATTTTGTTAATATGTCTTAATTACGTTTTATTCTGTTTGGATCCTCACTGGAAAGTGTTTCAGGGCTGACCCTTCTGGTTTAGATGACATCTTTTAGATCCAAATCAAAATTCGTAAGGCCCTTATAAGCTTCACAGAGGTTATTACATAATCTCCTCTCCCTCTACACCATCCCCACATTCTCAGTTACCCAGCATGTTAAGGGAGGTTGCAGTCATTTTGAATTCACAGCCCAATAATGGAAACTTAAGAGTTCAAGTCTTCTCCAGATATCTCAAGGTGATTGTCAGAAACCTTTTGGAATGTGCTGAAGAACTGCTGAAGAAGCTTTTTTGCTCAGCTGAGGAATTATAAGAGTTCAACTGGTGCTCAAGGGTGACATGGTAGTCCTCCCTTTTCCATTCTGTTATCCTTGGCTACAGCCTGGGACACGATTTACAATCTCTGCTCCCAAGGAATACTTTCTATATTGCTTCTTTCCTCCCCCTCCCCCTTCTTACTTCCTGCTTCCTAATAGACATTCCTACCCGAGTACTCACCTGGAGACATCACCTGTGACAACCTTCTGGGAAATGTAGTCCAGGGATTTTCTTCCACTGAGTGATGCTTTCTGGGCCTCGAGGATCATGGGAATTGAAGTCCTGATGCTTCTTTGTCATGTACATTTCACCAATATGGAATGAGTTCTGATGATAAATTGCAATATTAGATTCTGTCCAGATATTGCACCCAAATCTATGAGCTTCTGCCCTCCATCTTGGTTTCTCTTTCTGAAGAAGCTTCCCCTTGAGATGGAAAGATACTTGGGATGTCCTATTATGACTTTTTTTCCTCCTTCATATACTGCCATCGATATTAGGTAAGTGGGAGGAAAAAAGAAAAAAAAAATATAAACAAAATTAAACAAAAGGACAAAAATAAAAATATTCCTATTTTTTAAGTCCTCACAAATGAACATGGAATTTTTATATTTATATATATATTTATATATGGAAATGAGAGGGAAAAGTACCTTAGATCAAGAATATATGCTCAGAAACCTTTTAGATTCTATACTGTTTACAGGAATAGGAGATAAGAGATTAGATCACTGATCTCATTGGTATAAGGAATTCCCAAGTGAGGAAACTCCTTCTACCAAGGCAAGTTGTCTTTTGTACAGCTTATAGGCTTTTTCCTGAGATACTGACTTAAGTGACTTGTCTAAGGTCACAGCCAAACTGTATCAGAAGTGAAACTTGAACCTGAGTTCTTTCTGGCTTTGAGGCCAGCTTTCTATCCACTATGTCATATTGCTTTCCAGTTTCAAAGTCCTCAACAAAGACTTAAAGTTCTTCCATAAAATGGGTCAATCCTTTCCTCCCGTTCTTCCCTGCCCCAAATACTTCCTTGTCTTTATTCCATGTTCTATCCACGGTGGACTGTAACGCAGTCTGGAGCTCTGCTATCACTTTTCAATGTCTTTCTTATTTGCCCTGTTCTTTTCTGTTTGTTGAAATATTGCTCTTGCTTCAAGGTCCAGCTCAGATTATCTTCTTTCTCCAATTACTTCTTTTCCTTAAGTCCCTTCTCCTTAGTTCCTTCTCTGAAGCTGTCCAGCATTGAGTCTGTCCCTCTGGTGGTTACAAATACTCACTCATGTTTTATATTTCACATTAAATTATAAATTTCTTGAGAGCAAAGGAATCATGCTTAGAAGTGTTTGTTTGTTTTTTTAATATGGCCTTAATAAATGTTGCTGAATTGCATTCAGTTAAGGATTAGGAAACTGAGATTCAGAGCAGGTAAGGTTTCCCAAGTCCTAGGACAGTGTGTGTGTGTGTGTGTATTTACATACTGTAAGATGCTACAAACGCCTATTAAAAAAAATGGTTAGTGAAATGATAAGTAATATTTTTGCTTGCTAAAGGAAAATTTATTCAGAGAAAAAGAAGGCAATTTAGATTTCTCTAGAAATCTTATTTAAGACTCATAAGCCATCCACTATCTTCCACTATCAGCATTATCCACCTCAGGAATGGAATAGGAAGGCATCAAACATATACATTTATCTCATGAGAAGTCAGGTGAAATGCGGTCATGTGAGCACATTTTACTATTTCTTGTGTGTTCAGCACTTAGCAACTAACTGGTCAATATTCTTTAATATAGCCAGTGAAAAGAGAATAGGACTCTATAGCTCTATAGAGTTAGCTCTAACATTTACTGGCTTTGTAACTATGGTTAAATCACTTAAATTCTCATAGACTCAGTTTCTACATTTATGTGTAACCTGTAGCCCTGGGCTTATGTGGACCAGATCTCATCCTGAGGACAATTTTAAAAGATTATTTTTGGCCTTGACCAGAATTTATTCTGGGGAATTTTGGAATATGTTTTATGTCTAAGTTTCCACAACAGTGATTTAAAGGTATGTCTATAAAATTATCTAAAGTATAAATATCCCATAAAAACATCTAAAGTAATATATACAACTATTGGATAAAAGATAGGTAATTTCATTCCATAGAAAAGTATAAAATATAAGGGAATCATATGAGCTGAAAAATGTAGAAAACACATAAATGAGTAATAGTAGCAATCTTCCAATTCTTCCAATCTTGTGGTTCTCACCTTTACATAAATGCACGTCACCCTATGTTTTGGACTCTCCCATAATGAATGTATTTTGACTGTGCCACCTAGCTGCTCCTTATTTCTTATTATAATTTTGTCTTATTTTTCTAATAGGTATGTTGGTCAGGAAATTCCCATTCTTTACATAGAAGGTTGGATTTGTGAATTCTCGAATTTAGGATTATTTGCATTGCAATCATGGGGCTGATGCTGCTCAAGAAACCTCTTTCTTTTTTTAAAAACGAGATTCTTTTCTTTCTCTAAGAGGCTTGCTTCTGGGGTCACATTGAAAAATGTATCTCAATCCTGGATAAAGATTTATTTGATAAAATGTAAACTTATTGAGAGTAGGTATTGTTTAATTTTGTCTTTGTATCCCTGTACCTAGTAGATGTACTAGTGCACATAATTAGCATTTAATAAATGCTTATTAATTGATTTAATAGGCAAGTAAAATAGGAACTCCTGAAACAAGAGCCTGCCTTTTGAGGAGTTAAAAACAATTAGTCCATTCTAGGGGTATTCTTATGCATGAAACTCATCATCCAGGAGAAACCAATGGGACAGCTCCAAAATAATTAGTTCATCCTTGTTTGTTGGAAAAATTGCACACAAAAAATAATTTGAGAATAAATGGTTTTGGAAAAAGCATTTTTCCAAATAGAAGTATATTCTATATAAGTATAGAAATATATTCATATAAGATTGGAGCAAACATTTCACAGTTTAAAAATGGGAAAAAATGGAAAAATGAAACAAAAAATTATTATATAAGTTTATATTATTTTATATTTTTGTTTGTTTTTTATTTTTTCCAAGTTTTAAAAAAGTAAAAAAGTAAAAATGTCTTCCCTTTACCATTAAGCAAATTAAAAAATTTCTC
Source organism: Antechinus flavipes (assembly GCF_016432865.1). NCBI lineage: Eukaryota > Metazoa > Chordata > Mammalia > Dasyuromorphia > Dasyuridae > Antechinus > Antechinus flavipes. The sequence goes on from NC_067398.1 coordinate 430,130,375, forward strand.
AATACATATTTCATGTCCCAGAAAAAGAATTTCACATATTAACCATGTAGAAAAAATGTGTATTTCTTTCTGTATTGTAAATTCCTCATTTCTATCAGGAGGTACATCACATTTTTCATATTTGTTTTATTTGTCATTTATCATTGCATTGATTAGAGTTTTAAAGTCTTTCTAAATGCTGTTATCCCTATATAAATTATCCTTCTGGTTCTATTTACTTCATTCTGTACTAGTTCATAAAAATCTTCCCAAGGTCTTTTAAAATTGTCCATTTAATAATTTCTTATGACCCTATGATATTCCATTACATTCATATACAACAATTTATTTAGCTATTCACTAACAGGAAGATACACTCTTAGTTTCCAGTTTGGGGCTAACAGCAAGAGTTGTCATAAATATTTTTACACATTTAATTCTCTTCCCTCTTTGATTTGTTTGGGATTAGACTTAGTAGTGGTATAACTGGGTCAGAGATATGTACAATGTTTGGTAACTTTCTGGGCAGCGCTCACAAATTGCCTTCCAGAATAGCTGGACACTAATTATTAATATCTCTTAACTTGGCATAAAGTAGTCCTTTCACAAAACCCCTGTGAGTTAGGGGTATGGTGGAAGATTATTGTCCCTTTTTAAAAAATGGAGAAACTAAAGTTCAAATCTGGCACATAGTAGGTGCTTAATAAATACTTGTTGATTGACTAACTGAAGGAACCTAAAAGTCTTCTGATTTTTAATCTTATATATTCAAATGAAAATTCAATTCCTGTTTCTGAATATTTTTCTAGTAAAATTTGGAATTCCATTATTCAGTGTATAGGAATCTGAAAAGCCAGTTAAAGTGCTGAGAATTTTAACAAACAGATTAGAGGACATAATATTCAGATATGAACATTTCATATTGTGATATCCCTTTTCATTTGTTAGTTTTTTTCAGTTCTTTGGCAATATTTATTATAGGTATAATTTTAAAAAAAGATCCATCTAAATATGATTCAGTTTGGTTAATTAGTCAAAACTAAACTACAAATAATCTAGTCTCAAAATAAACATAATAATTAAATTTCTAAAAGTAGATGATCAATTTATTTATTGTTCTTGATGCTATGTTTCATGAAGGAATTACTCCATCGTGTGGCCAAACCAAAGAATCACTCTTAGTAGGATATCATCTGGCCAACTCATTCAGCCAAGGTAGTGAGTGATTGGGTAAATAGATTGGCTATTATGGAAAAAAATATCATTTCCCTTTTCCTATAAAAATCTCCCAAAATTATGAAAGTTGCGTGTACAAAATATTAGAAATATTTTGAACTCTACAATTCCTACAAATTGAGCATTCTAGGAAAAGGATAACAGTTAAAACACAAAGGATGGAAATTCATGCATAATTTGAGATCTAGCTAGAGAAGTTTCAACAGTTTTCAATCTGGCTTAGTTGTTAAGTTTTGTCTTTATCTCGAACAGCTGCATAGGCATTTTGCAAACTGAGAATTGTGGAAAGAGATTCGCATCCAGGTTGTGACAAAATAATGGTTTAACTAAGTTGTTTTGGAGGTTGGAATAATTACTGTTGATTATGGAGTTTACATTGATATTAGTGCCTAGCCTTGATTTTGGCAGAGGGACCTATTGTACAAAACAGCCTCTAGGTTATCCCTTATCATGGAGGCATTGCAGAGACCAAATCTGGAGTCAGGTGGTTGTCAAAAGTTTGAATTTTTTGTAAAGTCCTAGATTAGGTCAGTTTAGAATTTAAAAGAGGTTTGGTTTGAGATGCTTTGGTACCACACATGTAATAAGGCAAACAGCTAATAATTATACATGCTTTAAGGTTTGTTTTGTTTTTAGTGATAAGCATAATCAAACAAAACAAATTCCCACATTTATTATCATATCTAAAAATGTGTGTCTCATTCTGTACCTTAAGTCCATCATTTCTCTGTCAGAAGTAGGCAGTCTGCTTCATCTTTGTCCTCTTAGTTATGGTTAATTGTATTGATTAGAGTTCCTAAGTCTTTTAAAGTTGTTTAGCTTTGCAATGTTGTGCTCATTCCATAAATTTTTCTCTTACTTCACCTTACATCGGTTCATACAAGTCTTGCCAATTTCTCTGAAACTGTCGTTTCTGTAATATCCAATATATTTGTATATCTAAATTTGTTCAAGCATTCCCTAATTTATGGGCATCCTATTTGTTTCCTATTCTTTGCTGCTATAAATACAAAGAGCTAGTTTATATTTTTGTATATGTGGATCCTTTCCATATGTCTTTGAACTCTTTGGAGCATGTGTCTAATAGTGCTATTGCTGGAACAAAGGATACGCAAGATTTAGTGACTTTAATGATTTAGAATTTCAGGAACAATTCACAACTCCACCAGGAATTTATCAGTGTGTCTGTTTTTGGTTTTTGGTTTTTTTTTTTTTTAATTTCATCAGCCTGTCTACCAATTGTCACTTTCCTTTTTTGTCATCTTTGCTAGGTAGGCAGGGTAGAACTCTTCAGGATTATTTTAATTTACATTTCTCTGATAAAGGTTTTATATATATATATATATATTAAACCTTTATCAAAGAACCTTGCTGCAAAGATTTTTCCATCACCTTAATTATCTGCTAATTAAGCAGATTCTAATTTTTAAAAATATATTTTTATTTTTTCAAGTATTATGCACTTTTTCTCTCTTCTCCCTTCTCCTTCTTCTACTGAAAAAAGAAAGAAGAATTTTAATAGAAGCTAGAATTAAAGTAAGGAAACTAGGAAAATAGGAAGAAATATAGCATTCTTGTATTATATAATCATAGTCAAGCAAAACAAAATTCTCACACTAGTAACATTCAAAGATGTGTTTCTCTTTTTGGGTGGTAATCCATCATCTCAGTCCTTTCAGAATCCTTGCATTAATCAGAGTTTTTAAGTTTTTCAGAACTGTCCATCTTTAAATATTGATGTTTATACAATATTGATGCCCTTCTGGTTCAGCTGCTTACTTTACCTCACATCACTTCATACAAGTTTTCCTAGGCCTCTCTGAAACTGTTTTTTCTTTAAATTTCCTACAGCCCAATATAATATTCTATTACATTCATATATTTTAGTTTGTTCAGCCATTCCTCAACTAATGAATGCTTCTTTAGCTTCTAGTTCTTTTTCATTACAAAAAGAACCACCATAAATATTTTTGCATGTTGTTCCTTTTCTTTTTTTTAAAATCCTGCTTTCTTTGAGGCATAGATCTAAGAGTATCTCTGGGTCAAAGAATATGCACAGTTTAATAATTGGGGTCATAATTCTGAGTTATTTTTTTGGGGAAGGAGGAAAGGCTAAAACTGATTCACAGCTCCATCATCAATGCATCAATGTGACTGTTTTCCTGCAACCCCTCTACCATTAATCATTTTCCTTTTTAAAAAATTATTTTATTTAAAAGATAAAATAAGCAAAAAGAAAAACATAAAAGGAAAACAAACCAAAATAAAATAAAACAAAACAGACATTGTCATGTGTCCAGCAGAATATCAGGGAAGATTCAAAATATATAACAATAAATTACAAGTTCAAAAAAGAATATATATTAGTAGAAAAAATTATATTCATAAGTGTCCATCTTTACTTCTTTATAAATTGCTTTTTTGTTCTCTGCTACACACCTTTTTACTTCATTCTTTTCTCCCCTTTCATCTCCCCACTACCAATTCCCAGCAGACTATAGTTAAGAAAGGATATATTTATGTATACATATGTATATACATATATATGGGATATATAGCTGTTTCACATTCTGTTCTATTTTTTCATTTTTTTATATTTGTTACATAATTGTTTTATGTATATATGTAATTTGTTATATAATTATAATTATATAATTGTTATTTCTTGATCTCTCATAGCCTCATTGGCTTCCCTTGCCCAATTCTAATTTTCAAAGAGTTATTTTCATCTTTGAGATTCTGTATCTCCTTTTCTAGCTGGTTAACTTTTTTTTTCATATATTTTTGTTTTTCTTGGATGGTTTTTATTTTTTGTTTTTTTTCTCAATGTCTCTCATTTGATTTTTAATTCTTTTTAAAGTTCTTCTATATATTCTCTCTGGGCAAGGAGCTATTTCATGTTACTCTTTGGGGCAGAGCTCTTTTACTTCAGCATCCTCCTTTGAAGATGAACCCTGGTCTTCTCTGTTCCCATAGTAAATTTCTATGGTAGGGTTCTTTTTTCTTTGCCAATTCATTTGTTTTAATAAGAAGTGTTGATATAAGCACCTCCAAACCTGGGGTGGGGAGGATGTTGCCTCAAGCTTCACTCCAGCTCTCCCCTCTGACCTGGAACCCCAAACCAAAAGCTCCACCCTCCCCAAGTGTCTGCAGCCAACAGTGTCCCTGGCCCACTGGCTCTGCTCTCCCCAGTGTTGGTTCCTTCTCACCCAAGGCCAGGCCCTGCAGAATAGCTGGGCCTGGTGTTCCTAATCAGCTGAGGTTTACTCAGTCTTCCCAGATTCAGACCCCGACTCCACAAAAAGTCCAGGAGATAAAAGTTTCTGTGGTTCTTGCTGAGGCTTCAGCCAAACCCAGCTTGTCCCAAGGGACCCCACTTGGTGTTTTTGTGGTGCTAGCTTGGAGGTGTTTGAACTTCACTAGGTTAATCCCTGGCCCTGGCTTTTCTCCAGATCTTCTTTGGTTATACCTGGAGGACAGCTATGCTGCCCCAATTCTTCTTGATTTTTCACCAGTTTATATTAGCCCTGAGGTGCAAATTTATTCTATTTGTGGGGAAATCTGGAGGACTTGAAATTTACTGACCTGCTCTATCATCTTCCCACAATTCTTTCCCTTTTAAAAAAAAAAAAATCCATATTAATCATATTGTGAAAGAAAAATCAGGACAAAAGGGAAAAGCCATGAAAAAGAAAAAAACAAACAAACAAAAAAGGTGAAAATCGTATTCTTTGATCTGCATTCAGTCTCCATAGCTTTTTCTCCAAGTGTATATGGCATTGAAATTGTTTTGTATCACTGTACTGCTGAGAAGAGCTAAGTCTATCATTGATCAGTATATAATCTTGCTGTTACTATGTACAATGTTCTCTTGGTCCTGCTCACTTTACTCAGCATCAATTCATGTAAATGTTTCCAGGTTTTTCTAAAATTAGCTTACTTAATTGTCTTGGAAAACAATAATATTTTATTACATTCATATATCATAAATTATTCAGCCATTTCCCAGTTGAGCATCCACTCAATTTCTAATTCCTTGCTAGAAACATTTTTGCACACATGGGTCCCTCTTTTATGGAGTCAGGATACAGACCCAGTATTGACCCTGCTGGATCAAAGGATATATACAGTTTTATAGACCTTTGGTTTAGAATAGATGCTTAATAAATGTTTATCAGATTAGATGGGATTGCATTATTATTTCCCCCATTAAGCTATGGGCTCCTTTATGACTGGGACTGTTTTTTTCTTTCTTTATATTTATAGCACTCAGCATGGAACTTGGCGCTAAATAAATGTTTTTGACTGATTAAATCTCAATCTCAATTTACAATTCTGTGAACAAATGAATGGCAAAGATTTATTGTGTGCCAAACATTTTTCTATATTATATCTAGAAATATACATATATGTCAATCAACATATAGAATTCATCAATCAAGTATTAGCCATCCACAACATACTAGACACTGTGTTTAAACACTAGGGATACAAGTACATTCATATATACAATTGACATAATTCATATGCAGATATACTATCTAGTATGCATACACACATATATGTAAAAACAAGGAAATACATATGGAAAAAAACAAAATATATATGGAAAAAAACAAAAACAAGTAGTGAATTTAACAGTGATCATAAAGTGAAATGGATAGAGAATTTACAAAGATCATTCATTAGTGTTGTATGTATATATACATACACATGAATGCATTTCATATATATGTCCATTCATGTACATATATACATAAGTAAATGTATGCACCCATATATACGCAAATTCAACACTAATGAGATAACCTACTTATAGGTTCTCTATTTTGTTTCAAATCATAATCTGTACCAAATGCATTTTTGATGTCCTTGATTTTTTTTTTTTCCATTGTGGTTGGGACAACATTTAAATAATTATGTTTCTTCTTTATAGGTTTCTGTAGTGTTCCAGGGCTTGATTAAATTAGCACAGTGTAATCCACAGACAGGAGTATCTGTGTGAATCCCACAACAGGAAATCTCTCTTCAACACAGATTCAATGCTGGACCTCTTCCATGATGGTGGTAAATGCCTTTGATGAACATATGTCTCACTGTTTTAAAGTTATCTTTGTGGTTACAGCTTTCAGAATATCTTGTATGATTTTGATATAGTTATGGGAACAATTTTGTTGGAGAAGAGCCTTTAACGTGGTGTTTTGCTCTACTAAAAGTCAAATGCTTAATGTATAGAAATATAAAAATGGTATAATTCTTAGTATCATCTGTCTTTTTAAAAATACTTGCCTGTCACTGTTACTGCAGAAGCAAAAGATATATATTTTAGAAATGTTTCCATTTAAATTTAAAAAAAAAAAGTATACTTATGTTTAAACTGATAAGTTGAAAGTGAGTAGCTTAAGTGGTAAACCCTTAACTATCAAGAACTATCCAAAATGATTCATTCTTCAAGTGGCCTAATAACCAAAATTTTAATGAATGTTACCTATACATTTTCTATATTTCAAAATACTTTAATTTTAACTTATCAGTAGCTATTCAGAATTGTTCATAATTTCCAGAAATATTGTCAGAGATGATAGAAGACTGATCACCTTGGGCTGAAGTATCAATTAGAAATTTTGTACATTTTGAACTAATGCAGACTAGAGGTTTGTGATGAAGATGAAATGATATCTTCAGAGTTACATATTGGAGATTATCTATTGCAAAGATCTGAGCATGATCTATATAACAGAAATTAGGAAGTTAAGAAAAGGATTCAATTCCTTTGGGAAATTGACTTTGAACACTTTGAGTAGGAATCTAAAAGGATCGATTACATAATATGGATATGCAATTCATTTGAGGAATTTGCATATGCAAACCCATTTGAGGGGTTAGTGAGTGTTGTTGATTTGAAAGTCATCAAGATAAGCATTATAGCTGAACATACTAACATAATGTTGTATTAGAGCAGAGTACATCTGTAGATGGTGAGAGTAGGTTAAGACCTCAGTTTTGGGGGATCCTCACAATTAAATGACTCTCTACTCTTATAGTCATCTCTAAGAATAGACATTCCATTCTTTATCTTATGCTAGTTTTAAGTCAGTTAACAGTAATTTTATTACCAATGAACTGAATTGGTTGTTAGACTTAAGGGAACTGAAAAGAAGTTCAGATTATACTCTTTTGGATAGCTTGAGGATTGTACCTTCAAGATAGAAAATCATCCCCACTATGATGGAGAGACTAAACTTCTTTTAGAAGAAAAGGAGCAGAGAGAAAAAGTTAGAGAAGAATATCCTTTCCTCCTTTGAAGGCCACAGTATCAAAATTTTCAAACTAATTCAAATCATGGTGGCTCTTGAGTATCAGACCTCAGGTCATTCTCCTTCCTTTTTAAAAAAGTTCAGTACCTGATATTTTCCTTCCTCTCTTCTTGAACTCGTTTTTATATACTAGGCAGTTTTGATATCCATCTTGATTCTCCTTCAGACTCCCAACTCATAATTCCTCATCTTCTTAAATCTCATGATTATACCTTTACTTCACTTCACTTCAGTCACATGTAGGAATGGTTACATCCTAGGTATCATCATTATCCACAAGTTTTACATTTCCTTAATTAAATCTTCTCAATCATTGCCCCTTCCTTGATTTTATTTCTTTTCCTCTTCAGTATTGACTCCATAGTTAGTCAATTCATTTATATATTGCTTGCTACTTTCTAATACCATCCCTTCTTTGTACTTTTCTAACTCAATCCTTACCAGATCTTAGTCCTATGCTCCCTAACCCCCAGTCTATTCCTTTTAAATTTAAACTATAGAATATGAAACACAATACAAACATGTCAATTAGGTAAAGTATAAAGTCATGTTATTCATTTCCTTCTTTTTTATATAAGGATCTTACCTCTTACTTTACTGAGAAAATTGAATCTATTCAACAAGAGCTCCTTCTTTTCCTCTTCTTTTCAACCCACCTTGATATAATTCCTATTCTCTTCTTTTTTTTCCCCCATTTTTGTATTAATGAATTAGTCCATTCCTGAGAAGACCAATCCTTCCATATATGTTATTGATTCCATACCATCTAATCTTCTCCAGTAAACTGCTATTTCAATTCTTTCTCTGTGTCATTCTCTGTCTCTGTCTCTATCTCTCTTCTGCAAATTCTATCTTATCTACTGGTTTCCTCCCTAGTATTTTCATACATGCCCAAATCACTCCATAATTAAAAACAAAAGATCTTTCAATAGATACAGGCCATTCCCATAAGCTATTATCTGATATCCCTTTATCAGTCAGACTCCTAGAAAAAGTTGTCTAGACTTGCTCTCCATTTCCTCTCCTCTCAACTCTTTTCTCAACTCTTTGCAGTCTAACTCCCAGCTCGATTCAAATTGCTCTCTCCAAAATTACCAATGAGCTCTTAATTATCAAATCTATTGGTCTATTTTCCAGGCTTCACCCTTCTTGATCTATACTGCATTTTACAATGCTAACCACCTGGATACATCCTTTGCTCTGGATTTTCATGACACTACCCTCTCTTGGTTCTCCTTTTAGCTGTTTCCTTTTACCTATCATTCTTTCCCAATTTCCCTTGATGATTTATGATTTATCATCCATATCATATACCCTAATTGTGAGTGTTCTCCAATGCTTTGTTCTGGGGATCCCTTCTTTTCTCTATAAACACTTCTTCTGTGACCATATCAGTTTTCATTGTTTTAATGATAATCTCTATATTTAAAAGTAAATAAATTTCTATGTTTAGCTCCAGCCTTTACCTTGAGTTTCAATCTCAAATCATTATTTGTCTAATGGATATTTCAAACTGGATGTCTAGAGATATCTCAAATGCAACATATCCAAAATAGAGCTTATTAAAATAAACAAAAAAAAATAGAATTTACTTTCACCCCTCTTAATTAATCCTTCTTTTTAGACTTCCCATTTCTGCCAAAACCATCATTATTCTTTTTATGTCTTTTTAAAATTAAAGCTTTTTATTTACAAAACATATGCATGGGTAATTTTTCAACATTGACCCTTGGAAAACTAGTCCCTCCTTCTCCCCACCTACTCCCCTAGATGGCAGGTAGTCCAATACATGTTAAATATGTTAAAATATGTGTTAAATCTAATAGAGGTATACATATTTATACAGTTATCTTGATATGCAAGAAAAATCGGATTTAAAAAGAAAAAAAAAAAACCTGAGAATGAAAACAAAATACAAGCAAACATCAACAGAAAGCGTGAAAATTCTATGTTGTGGTCCACACTCAGTTCCCACAGGGCTCTCTCTGGGTATCTTCATCACTGAACAATTGGAACTAAAACCATCATTATTCTTATTTTGATGATACATTATCTTGGTGTTATCCCCATTTCCTCTTTCTCTCTCATTGTTTTTTATCTTATCAGGCTAATTTAATTCTGCTAATTCAAAAGAAATGTGAGATGCACAAAATTAGAGAAGCTACCCCAAATATTCATATGGACTATTTGTATCTGACCTGTGGCAGAGCATTCTGAGCTTGTATTGGTCTGATCAGCTATAGTAGGACATACCCATAACTAAATTCTAACATAGTGATGTCATTTTGGTATTCTTTGAGAACAAAGGACAACAAACCAACCAATCAATCTTATAAGGCATGAAAATTTGCCCTTTCTATTTTCACAATATTTCTTGCATTTGACTCCTTTTCTCTGTTTACACAACTACCACCTTATTACCTCATCATATATTGTCTAGAATATATATATATATATAATAGTTATATATGTATGTATATATATATAACTATTGTACATAACTACTCTCCTTGCCTCAAATATCTTCCCACTGCAGTCCATTCTCTACATTGCTGCCAAAATGATTTCCTTAAGTGAAGAGCTGACTCAATAAATTCTAGTGTATCTCCATTTCAAATATAAATGCTTGTTTAATTTTTAAAGTCCTTTACAACTTTCCACCATTGTACCTTATTTTCTCTTTTGTATTCTGACATCCAGTCAAATTGGCCTTCTCTTTGTTCCTGACAGGTTATTCCCATCTAAAATGCATGCCCTCTTTGCCTTTACTTCATTGAAACTTTCTCTTCCTTCAATAATGATTTCAAGGATTATTTTTTCCATGAAGTCTTTTCTAATATCCCTAATAGATAATACCTTATTTGTTATGCTATCTTGTGTTTAACTACTTTGTATTTATTTTCTTGATATGTATTCCATATATCTAACATACATGTATATACACATACAGAGAATATGTTTATATTCTGTGTACACATGTATATATGTGTGTGCATATATGTATACACATATGTGTGTATGTATATATTTACATGTACATGTGAAACTTATTGTCTCCCTTCTTAGAATGTAAGTTCCTTTTAAATAGTAACTTTAAAAAATTCATTGTATTTGTATCCCCCAAACTTATCACAGTTCTTAGGATGCACTAGAATTGGATAATTCTTTGTTTATTAATTTATTGGTCAAAATATTGGGCATAAATTGATTTGACTTGCTAGTTCAATTGGCTTTCATGTTTTATGACAATCCATAATAGGTTACTCTTTAAAAGTGCATTGAGTAATAATCTGAAAAACTCAAGTGAATTCACTCCATGCTCTTCTTTGGATTGAAACAGTACATTCATGACTAGTGCCTAAACTTCAAATTAATGAAAGATCTAGTTATTTTTACTTAACATTTTGGAAGGGAGTATATCCTTGAGGGAAGGGAGAGCAGAATGTGGCAAGTCAAGTTTGAGGACAAGAAGACCATATCACTTAATTCTTTGTTTCAGGACAAAACATTGACTCTTGGTTACTTCCTAAAATCTGTAAATGTGAAACTACTTCCCTTCCTACTGTTCTGAGAGCTTGTGTTCTTTGGAAAGACATGGTTCTTGTGTGTGCATATAGCTACAAAGGAGGGCATAGAGACTCTGAGAATCTGCTCTATGGCCTGGGGGTTATGCAGCAAGAGTTATGGAAGATTCTTGTCTCCATTGCATTTTGGTTCTTGGGGTCAGGTGCATGTACCATAGCAATAGAATGATGGATTTAGAAGCAGGAGAAGGTTCAAATTCCCTTCTTTGCAACTGAGATCTGAATGAGTCATAGTTTGAGTCTCACTTTCATTATCTATAGAATGGAAGGAATTTGGTCCTAGAAATATAAATCTTGACTCATCAGTGGGAACGAAGGTTCAGTTTCCTTGGATGAAAGGCCTGACCACTTGAAAATATGTAATTGAAAATTGTTTCTAGTTCTCTTTCCATTATCAGATTTTGTTCCCTGGATAATTAGCCTAATTAGGCTAATGTGGCTTCCATTGTATTCTTCTTTGTCACAAATGTCTATAACATTGTAGGTCTGAGACTAGCCCATTCTCTGGGTAGGACAGATAGGAAAACTCACATCCTCTGTGTAGGATACTCTTCTGTACTCTGATCTTGAAAGTGAAATATAGGGAAATCCCACAGGGAGACAAATGTTCCATTCATATTTAATTGATATTCAGGAATGCTGGCATTCATAGTGCCTCCAATTGTTGTTCTTAATTATAAGCCTTTTCCTTGTCTGACTTTGGCAAAAATTCTCATCCTTATAGAACTGCCTCAGAGATGTTGGGCGAGTTAAAAGCTAAAGTCCAACACTGAACTAATTATTAATGAAGCTAAGAATGAATTTCAGACTTTCTGCATCTTGGGTATGTCACTGGGCTGTGTAATTCAACAAAAATCCAGTATAAATTAAAACTAGTTAATTTTCTTAGATGAGTCATTGTATATTTCTGGGACTTATTAAACATACAAATGTTGCATTATATTCCTGCACATTAAAGAATCCTGCCCCAGACACTTTAATTTTAATTACAGGTACATCACTGGCACGTAAATGGAATTTGAGGACCGGAATAGACTTTATAGATGAAGAAGTGGGGGTTCAGAGAGGTTGGTTTGTCTGAAGTATTTGTCTAAAGTAACCTAATTAACTAGTATGTAGGAGATTCATGGTTAGCTCACAGACCTCCTGACTCCCTTTTTGGGACTTTCATAGACTCATAAAATACCAAAATTGGAAGAAACTTCAGTCATTTCTCTGGGATCTTTTCTTGACCCTAAATTTTATTTGCCTCAGAAATTCATGGTCGTTGATACAGATCAATCACTCCTCTGCAATTTATAATAATCTTAGTTTCTTCTATAACATGAATGAATGAATAAAAAATTGCTTACTAGGTACAAAGCACTAGGCATGCAATGAGTTCTCAGGTGCTCACATTCTAATGGGGGGAGATAATTAACATATGTAAGTATTTCAGCTGAAAGTCAGATGGAAAGGTCCCTTGGTCCTTAGGATACAGCAGCAAATCAGATAGGAACCCCTCTTTTTTAATGTCATTTCTGTCGACAAAATCATACCAGTTTCTGATAATGAACCATTTAACCGTGCCAAAGACTTTATTGTCAAAAACTTTTTTTTCTGGGTTTTCAATAGATGTAACTATAGTGCCTACAGGAGCCAATTCCCCAGGCCGTGTCTCCACCTTCTTCCCAGGGTGATGGCTATAGATACTCTCCTGAGAGTTTCTTGGGTTCAAGAACCTGGTTATCTTTTATAGAGGTAGGAGAAGAGATAGTGGTCACAGTGATGGCTTGACTTGGATGACCCATGCTATTTTTCCTTTCTCCCTCTAGGTATTGTCGCTTTAGCTTGCTTTTTTCTGTAGATAGCATTTGGTTGGCAGGTGGTGAAGATACCTGGCTTGTGTTGATGGCTGAAGAATTGCCTTTCCAGATAATGACTGAAATCTGGGCTTGAAGTAGAATCAGTGGTCTGGAATGAGAGGGATGCTGCCGTTCCTATGATTGTTTGTTGGTGACAGTTGACCAGAAGTTGCTACTTGTAGTGATGAAGAAGGTGGATCCCTTCTCCACAATGATTTCTCCCTTCAATGATAGTTGCAGGGGCTGACTAGGTCTGATGGTTTGGGGGCCACTGCTCTTCACAGGGCTTGTGGGATCAGAGCTTGAGGAAAGATGGTGGTCAAGATTGTGGATTGGTGCTTTATTATGTCTGGTAATATTTTCTTCTCTCTCTCTGTCTTTTCTTCTCCTCTCTCTCTAATCTTTTCTCATCCTCATCCTATTCCTCTTTCTCCTCCTCCTCCTCCTCCTTTTCTCTCTTTCCTCTTCTCTCTCTCTCTCTCTCTCTCTTTCTCTCTCTCTCTCTCTCTCTCTCTGTCTCTCTCTGTGTCTTTTTCTCTCTCTCTGTCTCTCGTTTCTTCCCTCCTTTTCTGTCAGTCTCTCAGTTTCCTGCAGCTTCAGCAGTCCAGCTTGCTTGCCCTGTAGGTAGTCTTTGGTTGGAATTGGGAACAATGGCTGGCTCCTTCTCCACATTCATTTGGGGAATAGCTAAACAAATGACCCCAAAGTGGTCACCTAGTCTCTTCTTGGTCAGTGACCTCACTCCTGTCTGAGACAACGTAATCCATTTTTGTGCTACTCCAAGTGTTAGGAAAGTCATGCTTACACTGAACTGGAATCTACCCTCTCTGATTGATCCTAGTTCTAGCATTTGGGCTCAAGCACGATAAATCTAATCTTTTTTTTCTATATGATAATTAGTAGAAAATTTGAAGACAAAAGTCATAGTCTCTCTAAGTCTCTTCTATTCTAGGCTATTCATTCCCAATAATAGTGGCTGAGAGATAGATGGCAGAGTGGATTGAGTACTTGGAATCAAGATGTCCTGAGTATGATTTTTACCTCAATCACTTATTAGCTGTGTAACTTTGGTGAAGTCACTCAATCTCTTTTAACCTCGGTTTCCTCTTCTATAAATAGAGATAAAAATAGAACTAACTCACTGGGTTGTTACAGGGGTCAAATGAGATCATGTACATAAAGCACTTAGCAAACCTTAAATCATTATATAAATGTTAGCTTTTATTATTTATATAGTGTTGACAACCTCATTTGTCATGGTTTTAAGATTTTTTCAACTTCCCAATTGTTCTTCTTAGGATATACTTTAGCTTGTCTCTATCATTCTGGAAACATGACAACTAGAATTAAAGGCAAAACTTCAGATTTGATTTGACTTGTTCCAAACCTCATTTTTTTTTAAAGCTCTAATATGATTTTGAGACTCCAAGGTCCTACAATACATTTGTTCATTCATTCCTATGAGATCCCATATTCTCTTCTGATTTCTTTTGACTTATTGTCCTGCTTTCCATTCCCTCAGGGCCCAAGACTTGACTAAAAAATCTGACAGCTGGACCTTAATTATTCTGTGCAACATTTTGTACTTTAATTGTGAAGTAATGGAGACCACATTCCCCATTTTTGGCTCCTAGTTCATTAACCACTCAAGTGGTAGGGATTTCAGGGAAGAAAGGAGAGGAAAGCATCTCATGCAATACTGGTAGATGGGCAAGATATTTGGGACCTAATAAGGCCTTTCAGTCTGTTCAAATCTCACCATATTGGAATTTATCATATCAGAATGAAATACTTTTAAAGAGGAAGGAGATTCTCTTGAACAAAGAGAGGACTACTTCCTGAGTTTTATCCTCTGTTGATATTGAATTATGAAAAAGCCCTGTGAGGCAATCCCTGAGAGTGATTCAATCTACTTTAAATCTTCAAAGAACTCTAATTTTCTTTGTATGAGCATGAATAACATCAAGGAAGATCACAAATCTCTAATTTAAGCTTTGAAAACTGATGCTACCAAAAAATTCATCATCCTATAGTCAACTTGGTGACAAAACTGAATTTAAGTGGGTCTGTGAATGAAAGACACAGTCTCTCTTCTATACTCTTTAACCAGTGAAGTTTTGAGAACATCTTCATTGCATTTTTTTTCTATACTCCCCAATCTTTCCATTTTGATAAACCTTGCTGAAACCCATTGTTAATCCAGACCATTTTTAGGATCCCAAGCCTGTTGTGAGCAGAGATAGGGTATCAGAGAACTTGAGAGGAAGGAGGGGTGTGGTTAAAGCATGCCCAAAAAGCATGCTCTATGGCTTTCTTACCATGTATCATTTTTATACAGATGAATCAGATTACAATGAATCATAAGGGTAATCTTGAGGATGAATTTAATCATAAGAAGAGTGATGGCAACCTGTACTGAGAAGGATGTAAATAGAATGAGGGGAGGGACAGTCTCATTTGTAGGAGGGATTTATGAGTTAATCATATAAAATTGCCTTAGGTCTCCATTTCCTCAGTGAGTCACTACTAAACTAACAATAAATGGGAAGAAGGGCCCAAAGTGCAGGACCTGGAACAATTACCTCATTTCTCATAGCCCAGGGGAATAATTCTTCAGTAAGAGTTTTATGTCTGATGTATGAAGGTTTTAAGAATTATGATTTATAATGATTCAGCTCTTTAAAGCAAGGAGCATCACAGTCTATGAATACCATCTATTTGAGGAGTAGGATGAGGTGTGACAGAGGCAGTGCAACGAATGCCACAATTAGGAATTCTTTCTGGAAAACAATAAAAAAAGGCTAGAAAGAAAACAGAGATTTTTTCAGATCTGAAAACCAATGTGTTATGGGTAACAAAATGAACTTGAAATATAATCTTACAAGATTCCCTGATACTTGGCTGGATATGATTCTTTACTGGAATGTAACAATGAAAATATATACTTTACTAAAAAGAAATATGTAATAGGAAAGAATAATAAAAATGTGTGTACCTATTTGGAAATTCATAAGCCTGGAGGGTAGAAGCATGGCAAAGACTCTTTGGTTAAGGAAAAAGGAGAATGTTATTGTTGGGTGGGAGAATCTGGCAGATCATATGGCTAGATGTAGAATCTGTATGGTTGTTGAGTGTATAAATAAATCTTTTCATAATAGAGATGGCAAAATTGGCATATAAAGGTAACAGATTTTATTCAGATGTCTAATTATTCTAAGAGTAGAATATTTGATAAATTAATAAAAATTATTAATTAGAAAATAATCAACAAACATTAGTGTCCCAACAAGACCAGAAAAGAGATTTGTATATGAAACTATGGATTTATAACATATAACTTATTTTTAATATATACAATATGTAAAATATGTTAAATGTAATATGATAATACTACTTTACTTATTAGTGTCCCTTTATGATTTCTTCTTGTTTCTACTATGTATTTTTAGTGTTTGTTCTTTTTCTTTCTTTTTTTTCCCCTCATTTTCAATATTGTATCATTTTCTTCCCCCAACTTTCCTTCCAAATGAAACTTTACTCTTGTAACAAATATTTTATTAAGTACAATGATATATGTATTTTTCTTGTAAATCTTAAAGCACTATCTGTGTTAGATATTTTTATCATAAATTTAGTCAAGAAAAGTCTGTGTTGGATTGTTTGTTCTGAAAATTCAACATCTATAATCCATCACCTTTCCACCACAGGTAGCTTGCTTCATTATCAGTTTTCTAGTGTCAACAATGGCTTTGGAATGATTCTGTTGGACAAAACTTAGCCAAATCTGAAAGCAATTTAGGAGAAATTAGAATTAGATCCACATTTCATATGATATATCACAATAAGCTCTAAATGAATCCATGACTTAGATACAAAAGATAAAATGTAGAAAAATTAGAGAATAGATAATACAACTTTCTTAATTATAGCTGAGGCGTGTGCAAAAATTTTGGTAGCAATCATTTTTGTAGTGGCAAGGAACTGGAAATCGAGCAGATGCCCATCAGTTGGAGAATGTATGAATAAGTTATGATATATGAATATTATGGAATAGTATTGTTCAGAAAGAAATGATCAGCAGGGTGATTTCAGAAAGGCCTGGAGAGACTGATATGACCTGATACTAAGTGAATTGAGTAGAACCAAGATAACATTGTACATAGCAACAAGATTATAAGATGATCAATTCTGATGGAGGTAGCTCTTTTCAGCAGTGAGTTGATTTAGGCCAATTTCAATAGACTTGTGAAAGAGCCATCTGTTTCCAGAGAGAGGACTATGGGGACTGAATGTGGATCACAACATAATATTTTCACCTTTTTTGTTGTTGTTTGCTTGCTTTTTGTTTTCTTTCTCATTTTTTCCCTTTTTGATCTGATTTTTTTTGTACAGTATGATAATTGTGTAAATTTGTATAGAACATGTTTAACATATGTTGCTTATGTTATATGTTGCTATATGTTATGTTTAACATATGTTACACTTGCTGCCTAAAGGAAGGAGTGGGAGAAAGGGGCGAGAAAAAATTTGGAACACAATGGTTTTTGCAAGGTTGAATGTTGAAAACTATGCATATATTTTGAAAATAAAAAGTTAAAAATTTTTAAACATTAATTTTAACTGAGGGAAGAGATTTCATATACAATTTGTTCTTCCTCAAACAAGAAGGGTGGGAATCATTATTATGAGGGGGTCAGGCTCCCTGAATCTGTTTTTCTCTGGAGTAATTATCTCTTATTCTGTCTATACCTAGGTGCGTATCTGCTCCTGGACAAATGCATTCTCTCTTATTGTCTCAATAGCTCTGATGAAATGTTAGATAGTGGGTGAGGGGAGAGAAAAGAAAGTCTATTTGCTCTCCTGTCCTCTGGAATAAGTGAAACTCAACAAAGATCTTCTGAATGCTCAACAACTGAATAATTTGCTTTTTTTTTATGTATGGATGTCAGGGACAGCACTGAATTCTCTAAGCTAATCATAAGATATTTTCTTTATGCTATTGAGTGTCTTCATCTAAGAATCAAAATCCTGTAATACTCTTAAATTAATTAAAGAATTATTCACAGAGTGTGGTATCTTTGTAAGAAAATTTCTTAATATCTATCTTAGATTTAGTCATTATATTCTGGGCATTCTATGATTATATTAATTAAGCAGGAGGAAAGAAAGGAAAAGAGAATACTCCCTCTTCCTTATGTAATTTCAAAGCAGTAGCATATTTTAATAATTATTAGTTTGTAATATAGTTAGAGTTTTGGTCCGATTAGGCCCTCTTCTTTCCCACCTTTTTATTATTTCTCTTTACATTTAGACCCTCTTCCCCCTTCCATATAACAGTGACATTCTGGACTGGATAGAAGAAATTATTTCTTATTTTTCAAATTTGAAAAAAACTTAATTTTTAAAAATATATTCTTTGTTTTTACATCACTTAGATTTCTTTCAACTAGGCAGCTAGTTGGAACAGTGGATAGATTGGTATCAGAAGAGTCATCCTTCATGAGTTTAAGTCTCATCTTAGACACTTAACTGTTTGGTTTTGGGCAAATCACTTAATCCTATTTGCCTCAATTCTTCATCTGTAGAAGGAGCTGGAGAAGAAAATTGTTCTGGTATCTTTGTCAAGAAAACCCCCAAAATAGAATTACAAGAGTTGGACAAGACGAAAACAATTCAATAACAACAATGATGTATCCTTGCTCCTTTCTTCTCCCAAAAAGCCATCCCTTAAAAAAAGAAAGGAAAAGATAAAAGTCCACAGAACTGAAATATATATTTCAGTGTGTGAGAATACACACACACACACACACACACACACACACACACACGTGTGACAATTCAATATTCCATACCTATGGACCTTCCCCCCTCTTTCCAATCTCTTCCAAGAAAGGTACCAAATTAGTTTTGATTTTCAACTGTTTTGTGGCTATTTTTTTTCTGTTGATATTGTGGTATCCGTTATGCATATTGTTCCCTGGCTCTGCTTATTTCAATTTGAATTAGTTCATGTTAGTTTTTCCTTATTTCTTTGAATATGTGTGATTTATAAAAAAAGTTGAAGAAAGCAAAATAATTTTTTCTATTTATTTTTAAAGCAATGCTTGAGTCAAGAAAAATAAAGAAAGGATAGAATGCTTGCTTAAGGAAGATGGGCTTCTTCCAGTATGCTGGTAAATGTATTAACACACACATATATAACTTTATTATAAATTTACTGATATAAAGTATGTGTAATCTACAATTTAGTAATGTTACAATAATAGTCAGTTATGTAATACTCTTTATACTAAATTCCATAAAGACATCTGATTTTCACAGAATATATTGATTGTTGCTATCTATAAGCCAATCTATAGTTTCAATTAAACCATGATTTAATAAATTGAGTTGTATTTAAATCTGCTTTTTTTTCCAATAAATTTATTATTATAAAAATGGCTCTATAATCTAAGATTGAACTATTTTTCCCCCTTATACAAATTATATTCCCTAACCCTCTTTTAAGTTTAGCACTGCTGATTACAATAATGCTAATTATCTTTTTAACTTTTTGTATATTTGCAGGCATTAGAACATGGTTTGATTTTAAGTAATTATCTACAAAATCCCCAACATTGTTCAAATCAATTTGATGGAGAATCCATGGAGAATTCTGGACTTGAGATTGGTATGGTACTTTATGGAAACCAAACTAAACTACAAACTTCATCTTCTTTATCTCCCCAGAGACCAAGGTGGTCAAGGTGGGAGAAAGATTGTAGTGGAGTAAGTTTGTATATTTATGATTACACCTTTTATAATTTCACTTAAATGATGATTTTTTTTTAAAAGCTATTTATGGTGATTACTCCTTTGTAAAGCCAAGGTAGATGATTCTAACAATCAAAATAATCTAAGATGCTTTCATTGTTATTTCTGTCAAAAGATGTCAGTTCACATATTGCATTATATTTTCTTGTAGAAAAGCATTAAATGTATTATTTTTATTAAATGGAATGTCCTGAAATTTACTTGCTTTAACCAAATCTGTCCCTTGCAGATGCTTTCCAGTACCAGTCTATAAAATTTTCCAAAGCTCTTATGTATATTTGATGAATCTTTATAGTTTCTTGGTCTTGACGATAATGAAGTTGAAAGTAACAAAAATTCTTTAAGAATGCCAGTCATTTTGCACATACATGTATAAACTGCATTAGATTGCTTACTATCTTAGGGAGGGAGGAAGGAAGAGAGATAGGGAGAAAAATTGAAAACTCAAAATTTTATTTAAAAAAATGAATGTTGAAAACTATCTTTACCTGTAATTGGAAAATAAATACTATTTACATTTAAAAAGAATGTCAATTATCAGAGAAAAGTCTTAAAAGAAATTATTATTAGATTATCTAAACCAGAATAAGACCAGAATTAGAATAGGCCAAACTAGAATAAAAAGAGGAATGAGAAAATGCAAGGTAGGTGCATTATTCATCTTGTATGTATATAGTAGCAGCTGGTTAAACTACTTCCATCTTGGTCTTAATACTTGATCGATTTTTAATAATTTAAATGGCAAGTTCTTTAAAAATACATGTAACAATGACTAGCCTGGAATACAGCATCTGGAGGCCATCTCTACTGTTCCCCCTAGGGTTCTCTGGTACCCTTAAAGGGATTGGGGGAAATCTAGATTCTATGCAAGTGACTCCAAACTACACTGATGATGTTCCCAACTGTATGTGTGGGAGTCCTTTGCATCCTAGTTCTATTTAGTCTTTAACAGATTAGTTTTTATATAGAAATATTTACTTCAGAAGGTATAATCACAAATATACAAACTTACTCCACTACAATCTTTCTCCTACCTTGACCACCTTGGTCTCTGGGGAGAGAAAGAAGATGAAGTTTGTAGTTTAGTTTGGTTTCCATAAAGTACCATACCAATCTCAAGTCCAGAATTCTCCATGGATTCTCCATCAATCCCCATCTTAAGGCTTCCAGCCCTGGTTTGTTGGATTCAAGATCTCCCTGTATCTAACACCACAGGGATCACCTAGTCTAGCATCTTAAACTGAGGACAGACCATATAGAATAGAAACTGTCTAAAGTTTCAATACAACTGTCTAAAAAACAGAATGATGGGTAAAACTTTTTAAAAGCATTCAATGTAATGCAGTGGGAACCTCTTGTGAATTAATGAGTTTACTGTCATTGAATGTTGTTCATGATAGGCGATAATAGTTCACTATCATTGAAATATAATTAATGGCAGGTGATATGTCTTTAGCTGTCAGTGATTCATAGAAGAGATTTCAGTATGGTATGTTATTGGACAAAATGAGCTCTGGGGGGTCTCTTCTAGCTTTTAAAGATTCTATGATTTATAAGAGAGACAGAAAAGGTTGAAGGCAAGATGGACTTCTGTCTGGGGGTTGTGATACTTCAAGGAGTTTTCCCCTCATACAAGACTTTACCATATCATAAAATGCTCACTGCAAGAGAGTGAAAACTTTCCTCAGGCTGAAGGTGACTCATGGCAGGGTGACAGATTCTTCTTCTTCTTCTTCTTCTTCTTCTTCTTCTTCTTCTTCTTCTTCTTCTTCTTCTTCTTCTTCTTCTTCTTCTTCTTCTTCTTCTTCTTTTCTTTTACTTCTTCTTTTTTGTATTTTTTTTTTATTATAGCTTTTTATTTAGAAGTTATATGCATGGGTAATTTTATAGCATTGACAATTGCCAAACCTTTTGTTCCAATTTTTCCCCTCCTTCCCCTCACCTCCTTCCCCCAGATGGCAGGTTGACTAATACATGTTAAATATGTTAAAGTATAAATTAAATACAAAATAAGTATACATGTGACAGGTATTTCTTGTAGACAGTGTGACAATTTTTTTCCTTTTGCTTATTCTACTTTCTTATTCAAATTGCTCCTTCTACTATCATGTCCTATTGCTTCTTCTCTACTTTTTTTGCTTCTGGTTTTACTGATGTTTCTTCTTCTTATGTTGCTTCTATGTTTATATTGCCCTTGTTTGTTTGACTTTTTGGGAATACATTACATGTGTACAACTTTAAATATATGTATGTACACATACCTATATACATATACATACACACACACACACATAATATGTTCCATATGTTATTTCCCATAAAGTCTCAGGTCAGTCCTGAACTAAAATGGAAACAATTGGAATAAAAAGCTTTGGCTAAAATGCTAAGAGATCAGGGTATTAAAGTGGATGAGTCAAGGGGAAACATCTTGAAGGTTCCCTTTCAAGAGATGTCTAGGGGAAGGAATGGTGGCTGGAGGATAAAATTACACTGACCATACCCTGATCAATGAAAAAAGTAGCTGCAACACACCAAGGTATCACCTCTGGAACTAGATAGAATCTTCCCAGAGTTCCCCCTGGTATTGGGTTGGCAGCCTAACTGCCAAAGTCAATGTGGACTTGCTAATGTCTGGGTCATAATTATTTAAAAGGGACAAGTAACTGGGCAGAGTGCTGCTGATGGGTTAACTTTACATATATATTTTGATTTGAAGTGTCATGTCAGAAAAAGTTAGACTTGTACTGTTTGGTCCCAGAAGAATTATGAACATTGAAAAGAATTTTCTGAAATGTAGAATTTATATTTACTGTTAAAAATGTGCTACCTATTAAAAGCCACCCAAAAGAATATAGGACTGTCTCAAGAGGGTGGAGTATTTTCCCTAACTTAAGGTCTTCTATTGAAATCTGAACTATTATTTTTGGGGGATTTTAGAAAAGACATCCCAACTCTATAATATATAAATTCTTGGTTGGAATAGATTGTCTCTGGAGTTCCTTATAGCTATGATTTTGTAAGGGCAACTTAAAGTGCTTTAGCTATCACTGCTAAGTAATCTACTATGACCTTGACAACTCTGGTTCCTAAAAGTTTGGGTTCTGACTCCTAAACTTATCCCTATCCCTTTCTTGCCTCTTTAAGGTATGTTGTAGGAATCTAGATGAACTGTTTATTTTAATTTTTAATCTTTAGGGTTATTCCATAGCTAATTATCTTAAATCAATGGATAGAAATGGAAAAAAAAACTCAGAACACGATAGTTTAGAGCCTTTTGAAAGCATCATTAAAAAGCCAGTATAAGAGTGAATGTACTTTACTCTACCAACCAAACATACCATTTGAATAAGATAATGATTGCACCACTCTGGCAGTAAATAAATCTGGGCTCTATCAGGTCTGGGCTGGCAGGGAGTTCTAAAGAGGAGCCTTCCAAAGGAATCACCCTGATCTGCTTTCTGCCCTCAAAAAGGTAAATCTTTAGAGACATGTATAAATCTGCACTGTAGGTCTTGCCATCATTTTTTTTTTAAGCCTGAGACATGTTATGGCAGGCTGGTGCACACAAATTTCATCTTTATGAAGTGCAAATTCAGTGGCTCATGCCTGGGGAGAAATAAATTCCTAAAACTTGGAAAGGGCAAGAAAATGCTCTTCCTCCAGTCCTCAGAGAGTGAGCTCATCCTGTTCAGCTGAGATTTCAGTAAAAGAAAGGACATGTCCTGCTTAAAGTCTCATTGCATGTGTGATAGAAACACATTTGTTCATTGAAAATGAAATCCAACAGTCATCTTGTGAGGGCTTGTTGAGGCAGATCAGACTAGAAGGATAAAAACACATAAAGATTATTTTGAAATGCACAGAGCTGAAAACTTGTCCAGTTGGATTTTTATACAGATATCTTCCCTCTCATTTTATAAGGAAACTATGAGATCTCCAAAATGGGGATCTTAGGGAATGGGAGATTTGGAATGAACAGATTTGACTGATGTGAGAGGCAGAAAGACCTGGGGAAAAAGAGAAGGAAGAAAATTGATTAATTCATATTAAAAATGAAGAATTATGCAATTTTAGACTGGAAAGGGAATTTAAGGCTCCTGCAATTGAATCCTTTCTGTTGAAATTCTATAATTCAATTTCTATAACTGAACAAACTATCTGACCCCTATAATCAAACAAACTATTGAAAAGTAGTATTGGCTTCTTCAAGAACAGATTGAATAACCACCTATCTGGAATGGTACAAGAGGAATTCCTGTTTAAGCATGGATTGGAATAGATAGTCTCTGAGGTCCCATCTGCAAAAATAGACTGGGGAATCTCTGGACAAAGAAAGCAATCTTTATTATGAGAAATAAAGATGGGTCTATAGTCCATCCAATACAATCTGAGATATGGAGATCATAAAATTTAGTTATCTATAGGTCTCTTGATTCACATATGGTGCAACAAAGTCCTCTAGAAACTAATTCATACAAGATTGCATTTTACACATCACTGTGTCCTAACTTTATGACATTCTAACTTTATACTTTTCATGATTAATCCTTTGATGTCTCAATCAGTCCTTTACAGGACTTTTTTGTTTCATCATTTTAATATAAAGATTAATATATAGGTATGATTGTTATGGTCACATACTTAAGATACATACTTTATAATGATTTAGTTACATGGCTAAGGTTAACTAATAGAAATTTCACTAGGACTACATCATATTTTGGTTACACATGGTTTTGTTGTGTTTTTTTTTTTAACCTGGAACTATGCTCTTAATATAAATAACGCAGTTATGTTTTTATCCTACTCATTATAGCTGATAAAAGATCAGCAGGTAATGTGGAGCAAAACACTCAAGGCATTGATTCTTGCTATTTTTTCTTTCACTTCCAATTCTGAAATTTGGTGGCTCTGTGAAACTGCAGCCCAAAGAAAACCTCCCCTTCTGCCTTTGTCACACTTAGAAGCACAGAATCTTTAAGCAGAAAGACCTTCAAAAATCTTCTATTTAAAATTCCTAGAAATTCTTACTACCATATCCCTATGGATTGTCATCTGAGTGTGGCTTGATTACTTCCACTATTGGAAGGATTTAATCCCCAAATCTAAGTGCCCATTTTAGAAAACATACAAATAAACTAGAGAGTTGTCTACAGGAGAGAAACTAAGATGATAAAGGGCCTTTTGTTTATGTCATATAAGAATTAATTGAAGGAATTGGAGATGTTTAACCTGGGAAAGAAGAAATTTAGAATCAAGATGAGAGGTATCTTCAAATATTTTTGAATATTTGTATTCCCTCTTGGTCACTGAGGGCAGAACAATGGGTCAAAGTTTATTAAAAGGCAACTTCGGGCTAGATGTGAAGAAAAACTTAAAGAACTGTCCAAAAAATGGAATAGGCTGTCTTGGAAAGTAGTAAGTGTTCTTTAAATGGAGTTCCTTAAGAAGAGACTGAAGCATCACTTATAGTATAGAGGGAGTTTTTGTTCAGTTATGAATTGGATTAGATATTCTCTCAGGTGCCTTCCAATTGTAGGGGGTAGAGGTATATCATGTAGAATTTTGCCTCTGGAAGACTGGCAATGGAAAATGGTCTGTTTACTATTGGTAGACAAAAAGGGGCTATTATTGCTTATGGAAGTAATCTATTTACATGGAAAATAAGGTGTAGTGAATGAAGGCCTTGGCAGTGAGAAAACCAGGGTTCAAATCCCATCATGCCTCCTGAAATATACTAGCTGTGTGACAATGGGCAAAGTCACTTAAACTTTCAGTACCTTAGGCAACCCCAAGGTCTTGTTTTAAGGTATAAGGTTGCTATAAGGTGTTTCCATGCCATAAATTTCTTATTTCATTGAAATCACAGTTCTAGATGCCCTCCCCCATTCCACTCCTTTCCAAAAGAAAACGGTCAATTTAAAATAACTGGTAATTTTTTCTAATTGGAAGTTCAGTGTTTTTGCGTCTCTTTAAATTAAATGGTGATAAAGGCTCTAGGATCCAGGTGTTTTCACAGCTTGCCTCAATTTGATTTCACACTTTTGTGGTCTAAAGGAAAATGCTTTTATCATCCATCTAGAGAACTGCGTAGGTGTGAATTTCAGTCTCATAGTCCCCATATCTGTTATTAATATTTTAAAAAGGCTTCAAGGAAATATTTCTTTTTTCTTTTAAACATTTTATTGATTCACTTTTTCTCCTTTAGTGACTATTCTTACCCTAGAACCTTCTTGTGTAACAAATAAAGACAGCTAAGCAAGATAAATCATGTCTAAAGATTGAAAATTTCTGAAATGTTGTATCTGTTGTATAAAAATGTATGTCTGAAAATATACATCTTATTCTGCATTTGCAGTCTGTCACTTCTCTACCAAAGAGGAGCCATTAGGCCCATTGAGTCACAGTTGTGCATTGCATTGATGAGAATGTTTTTTTTTTTTGTTGTTGTTGTTTTCCTTTACCTTATTGTGATCATTGCCTCATTTACACTCCTGGCTCTCTTTCCATCATATAAATGGAAGTACATTTTCAGGACTTTATAAGAATAGCTATTTCCTAAGTCTTTCAAAACTTCAAATTAAACTATACCTTTGCAATATATTATACATAAATTTACCTAAACCCTCAACAATATAACCAGAAAGGAGTGTAGAATTTTTCCAAAATATAATAATTTCCATTAAAATTATAAACCAGGGGCAGTTAGGTGGCACAGTGAATGGAGCACCAGCTCTGAAGTAAGAAGGACCTGAGTTCAAATTTGACCTCAGACTCTTAACACTTCCTAGCTATGTGATCCTGGGCAAGTCACTGAACTCCAATTGCCTCAGCAAAAAACAATTTAAAAAAAGCTATAAATCAATATTCTATAAGATGAAAGAATAAGGAAAGCATTTTAATAAAAAAAAAGTGTTGAATAGGAATGTCCTCTCTTGCCACTCCTAGTAGGTCTACTTTTTGGAAACAATAGCTGGTATTTAGACAGGCTTCAAAATTTTGCCAAGTGCTTTATAAAAATTATCTCAATTTATTCTGACAATCCTTGGAAATAGGTGCTATTTTTATCTATGGCAGAGGTATTGAACTGACAGTAGTTTGAAATGGAGTAACTAGAGTAACAGCAAACTGAACTAGAGTAAAATACAATTGGGAAATATTTAACAAAATAAATTAAAATACAACACAACATAAAGTTAATTTGTGATTTTCTTTTTGAAATTTATTTTATTTATAAAATATTTTCCCCAGTTACATTCAAAACAATTTTTTTAGATATTTGTTCTAAAAATTTTTTGAATTCTAGGTTCTCTCCCTTATATCCACTCACAATTAGGAAACCACATGTGAAGATATGCAAAACATTTCCATAAATGTCAAATTGTAAAAGAAAACATAGATCTATTATCCTAATGAAAATAAAAACCCTCAAGAAAAATTAAGTTTAAAAAAAGAGAGAGAGAAAGAGAGAATGCTTCAATCTGTATTCAGACACCATCAGTTCCTTCTTTGGGTATGGATAGGATATTTCATCATAAGCCCTTCAGAGTAGTTGTGAATGTTTATATTACTGAGAATAGCAAAGTCATTTATTCCTGATCATGCCAGAACATTGATATTACTTTGTATATAGTACATTTCACTTGGCTTGAGTTCATGGAGGACTTTCCAGGTTGTTGTTGTTGTTGTTTTTTTCTGATAGCATACTGCTCATCTTTCTCATAGAACAATAATATCCCATCACAAACACATACCACAGTTTATTGAACCATTCCCCAAATGATGGGCATCCCCTCAATTTCCAGTGTTTTTTGCCCCTAGAAGAGAGCTGCTGTGAATATTTTTTATACATATAAGTCATCCCCCACCCCAATCTCTTTTGGTATTCATGCCAAATAGTTGTGAGGTCAAAGGATATTGTGAATTTATAACCCTTTGGGCACAAATCATATCTTTTGGTCATTTATCAATTGGGGCATGGCTCTTAATTTTTAAAAATAAATTTGACTCAGTTCCCTCTATGTTTGAGAAATGAGGGTTTATCAGAGAAACTTGCTTCTAAATTCTAAATGTCCCTGTTCCACTGAAGCTATAAGATCTAGTTTGCTGGCCAGGGCTGGGGCTGGGTCGGGGGCTGTGCTTTTGGGGCCTGTACCAGGACCGCATGCTGGACTCCCACCTGGTATCACAGACCATTCCTGCTGACCTTCTGAGTTGCCTTCAGCTGGACAATGTTGTACTCAGTCTTTTGGGGGTGTTCTGAGGCTTTAAAATTTGTTTAGAGTCATTATTTAAAGTAATATGGAGCAGTTAGGGGGAGAGGTTGGGAAAATTCCAGCCTTTACTCTGCCATTTCATGATTTTTCTAAGTCAATAGGTATAGGCAGGAATCCATTTTTGAGTTTAACACAATCCGCCTACAGTTTTCTTATGGGGACCCAGAGAGTAAGTGACATGATACAGCTGAGGTAGGATGATGAATTTCTAACTGCAGATCCAGCTCTCTACCTACTGCACCACCTAGTAGCCCATCTTAGAAATTACAGTTATGAATGAAAGAAAAAAGGATTAAACTTTTATAATAAAAAACTAACACATCTCTCTTTGCATATGATATGAATTTATGAATAGAAAACCTAAGCTAGTTAATGAAAATTTAATGGAAGTAGTAAATGACCTGGGTTTAAATTTCTCTTCTGATATTTTCCATGAGACCTTTGATAAGTCTCTAGGTCACTCTCCTGAGACAATAAAGTGGGGATCCCTATATTAATAGAGCTAGGAATTTCTTCATCCAGGAGTTCTCTGTACCAATGAAATCATTAGTCTAGCTCCTATCCCTACTTTTATTGTGATAAGATAATGTATAAAATCTCCTTTAACTTAATGTTCTTTGATCTGGTGGATTAAATCACTGCCTAAATAATTAACAGATTAGAACCTGAAGGAAGCAGAGAAATCCAATATACTTCGCTCCTTTTTCGTTTGATCAGTGACTGAAACAACCTAACAGATCAATCATTTCTTTTTGCTGAATTGTGTGGAAAAAGGTCAATTGATGTAGTCATCCTCAATATGAATGCTGCTTGGAGAGCCATAGCTGCAGAATTATTAAAGCTAGAATAATGCAGCATTATATCTGCAGAATTCTTGAGGCCAGAACACTGAAGCATTTCCCCACCTCCCCCCCCTTTGAATGGCCTTCAATCCTTGGCAGAGAAGTTTTAAAACAATTATCTATTGTTCCTCTACTCCACCCCCACCTCCAGCCTACATTGGAAAGCAGTTACTAGAAACTAAGTCCAATATGAATTTATTGGTAAAAGAAACTGTAATTTCTAATCTTTAATATAGTCTTGTTTTGAATGATTGCTTCCGGTGTCATATAAGTAAGATAAAGGGTATGTGAGAAATGGCCTTTGCTTTTATGTAGTCCTGGCTACTAGACTAAACAAGCAAGGCCCAGGGCAATTTAGATTGATTCATATTTACTCATAGAAAACATTTAAAAGTAAGGACTTGGTCAAACTAAGGGGCTGATTGCTCCACCCAATTTATGAATTAAGGGAGAATAAATTATAATTAATTATTAGATAAAATATAGATAAATATAAAATATTTATCTATGGGATAAATATAGGAAAATTCTTGAATATTTTTAAAAGTGTTCTTGATTGCTTATTTTCAGGGAGGCATAAGACAAAAATATCATACTTGGGCTTTTAGGGTAGACTTGAGTTTTCTAATTCACTGATCTCTAAAGTGGGATGCATGGATCCCAGAGGGTGGAATTAATCAATCTGAAATAATCATCTGGGACAGCTAGATGGTCAAATGGATAGAGCACTGGGCTTTGAATCAGGAAGATAACGCTAAAATCAAATCTGGCTTCAGATACTTATTGATGATTAGAATCTGGGCAAATCATTTAACTGTCTCAGTTCCTCATCTGTAAACTAAGCTGGAGAGGGAAATGGCAATTCACTTTAGTATCTCTGACCAAAAAAAAAAAAAAAACCCAAAACAAAACAAATGGGATCATGGAGGTTTGGATATGACTAAAATAATTCAACAGCAAATATGTCTGGCACAGTGCTAAATGCTGAAGATACAAAAAGAGGTGAAGGACAGTCCCTTTTCTCAAGGCTTGCATAATATAATGGGGAAATATAGCAAATATATATAAGCAAGCTATATTCAGCATAAATATGTAGGAAATAATTAAGAGAAAAGTTATTAAAATTAGGAGTTTGGAAAAAGTTTCCTGTAGAAAATGGATTTTTAGCTGGGACTTATAGGGAGTCAGATTGAAGAAGTATAGCTTGTAGGGGAGACAATAGTAGGGAGATCCCCCTAATCTTGGGGTGCTTCTATTCTAACAATCTGTCAGTCAGTGATCCCAAGGTTCCCACTTCCTTAGAGTGATATTGTTCCAACAATCTGTCAATGATTCTAAAATCTTCTGGCTTTAGGATAGTCCTAGATCTGCTGGTCAGTGAAAACCAAATTTCTGAAACCACTCCTCAATTCTATCTCTAGGGCATAAAATTAGCATATCAATGACATGAAAAACTGGATAAATTTGTTTTCTTGCTCCTGGCTCCCCACTAAATTCTTTTGGAATTTAGCCCTCTTCACTTGGCTTACAATTACAATAAACTTTGCCCCTTGAGACTTAGATATGGGTTCAAACCTGCAAATTCTTTTCAGACATTTCTTGATACTGGTCTGTGACCCCCAATCTTTTGGGGTCCCTTCTGAACTCAACAAGATGAAGTTAATAAGTGAAGATGAGGAAGAAGAACATTAAAGAGGTAATCAATGAGGATTCATCTTGAAAGACCAATCAATTAGAAAATAGGTCACATTCTCCCACTTGTGAGGATAGTCAATTATGAGGTGCATCTCAAACAGAAACCTGCTATTGGTAGGTGATTCAGTGGGTAGGTTATATATATGTTGGCTGTGAGGAGGGAGGGGAGGGGACTTAAGACCATCCCAAATAGCTACCTGATGGTGGAGGCTGGTAATGAAAGATCAACCTGCTTTACCTCTGCTGCCACTTGTTTTGCTCTATCTACCATTTTTGCTTTCACAACCATCATAGAGATCCCTGTGTCTCCCTGTCATTCAATAAGGTTCAGCTATTTAGTTTGCATTAGAGTAGTCAGACAGTGTATGCTCCCATAATAGAGAAAAAAAATAATCTTGTTATCCTGGAATGTGCAGTTTGACTAAAATACTCTTTATTCAATTGCAAATTAAATAATTAATTTATTTACAATTACTACAACTAAACAAAATTTGACAGAATGGCCTCCCCTTCTGTAGAACACTGAATAACAAAACCTGATTCAATTACCTCTATTCTTCCTAAGCAGAATACAAAAAATCCTACTGTTTGCAATATCTTTCACAAAGCGAGCAAAAATCTCTTTATGAAAGGCAGTTAAGACTTTGCTTTATTTCAGGGATCTTCCTGAAAGTTTTTCCAAACTATTTTGAAAGTCTGCCTTTGGATATCTAGTGTCAGACCCCCAACAAGACTCAATACTGCCTCAGCTTCAACATAAATGAATGGGAGTATATCTTGCTTTCCTCCAAAGCTTGGCAAAAGTATTACAAGCAGAAAACATTTCCTTAACAGGTGAGCACAGCTGCACAGAGAGCTAGAATATCTGTTATCATTCAAGAAAGTCATTTGACTTCCTAGATCCTCATTATTATTTTCCCATAATCAAGGGATCCTATAAATATTGAGACATCCAACTAGCAATTAAGGCTTTTTAACATCAACTCCTATAGAGATAGATTCCCATTAGATCCTGTGAAGATCATAGAATGTTGCTAATTGGCCATGTATTGTCAATAGACCTAAAAAACTATATAAAAATTCTATCCTAGGAAACTGGAACTAAAAGTAATCTTTCTTAGCATGCTAGTGAATTTCTTCCTTTAATTTGGCTATTCACTTTAGCAAAGTGGAATTTCTGGTTGTTGAGATTGGGAAGGCACTACAGGAGTTTGAGAGGTATCTCAAAAGAATTTGCAGGCTTGAACCCAATCCAAGTCAAAAGGCAAAGTTTATTGTAATTGTAACACCATTACAAGCAGTCTAAATTCCAAGAGTATTTAGTAAAAAAAACAGAAGCAAGGAATCACATTTATCTAGTTCTTTATGTTATAGATATGCTAATTTTATAGCCCAGAGGTAGGATCAAGGAGAGGTCTCTGGAATTTGGTTCTCACTGACCAACAGATTATCATTATTGTCTCAGGAGTTTGATCAGTAGAACTATCTTAAGGCCTGAAGCTATCTGAAAGTCAGCAGCAAACAGAGGAGAGGTCTATTCAGAATCAGACAGATTGTTCTTCTTAGATTGAGTGTGGAAATTCCCCAAGGGAAACTCCAAAACCAGAAGATTTAGAATTACTGACTTATTGTTAGAACAGAAGCCCCTAAAATCAGGGGACCTCAAAATCATTGCTGTCACCCCTAAAAGCTTATTATATAACATCATGGTGATTGAGATTTTTTTTTCTAGACACCTCGGATGAACAATTCTCAATCACACTTCCATTCTTCTATTTGTGTCTTCCTCTACTACCAGACCCACTACTGAGCTGCTGTAGCTTCTGCCAGATGCTAGACCATGAATTTATGTATGCACTTATTTGTGTCTCCTTACTCAAGCAGCCTGTCCCCCAATTCCACTCACATATCCTATTGAACTGATTTAAGACCTAAGGTTTTTTCCATCTCATAATTTCTTTGTCTTCCAAAAGTAATCTAGCTAACTTGATATCAGGCCACTCTTTTTTCCCTTATTCAAACAGCCATTTAAAATAATTTTTTTAAAGGTTACTAAAAATTATAATTATTTTACTGAGAGCAAAATATCATTTGCATTATTAATAAATAAAATGAAGATATTGAAATACATACTAGAGAGCCAGTCTTAAAATCAGGAAACCTTGGATTTAAGTTTGACATATACTAGCTGTGTGATCCTTGTCAAATCATTTAAATGTTTATTGCTCTAAGCAATTGTAAGAAACAAAATATCTTACCAAGAACTCCACTGACTCACTGATGAATGTCGGAAAGATTTGTTGTACATTGTTGTAAGAACGGGTACCTAGGTGAATAGACACATCTTTGAAACTCCAAAGGCAGCATTTTATTTCCTATCTGGAAGCAGCAGTCCTTCCCCTGGTTCCCATTAATTGGCTGTTACAAAAGTTATATGACATGAATCTCCTCTCCTCATTAATAGCTAGTCCCTGCTTCCTAGGAGTTTACATCCTAGAAGTGGGAAGCTAACAGAGGAAGGCTAAAGGTAAAGAACAAAAGATTTTTCTTTTTTCAAATCTCAGGATATCAGTCCTGAAATTACAAAACTCCTGTCCCCAAGGAGTTTACATTCTTTTGGGGGGAAGATAAATTTTACTCTTGATTATTCCTTGATGTCCTTGTGGATTTCAGTTTTCTAATTTACATTTCATTTTTCCAATTTTATTTTCATAACTGTGGAAAACAAAATGCCCATCCATTTCTCACAATTTCCTTCTTTTTTCTTTTTATTAATTTGATTTTCACATTCTTTTCTAACCCCTCACATTTGGCTAATATTTTTTTTTCTTATATCCCATTTCATAAAAGTCTATTAACCCTTGCACAGATTTCCTTACACAGGATGGATAATTAATCTCTGAATTCTCTGCTAATTCTTCTGATACAGCTGTACTAGGAATGAAATTTCCAATTATAACATGTATTTCTCCTCTTCCTGCCATTAACCTTTCTACAATCATTCTATTTCCCCATGCCATTCTGCTAGTAGCATCTAACTATTCTGCTATTCTCTTCTCTGCTTCTCTGGTGTAACTTATCCAATAGTATTTACTCATCAGAGTAGGAGTGACCCAAATCCAGAACTAGATTTCTAGCCTTGAATTCATCAGTTACTATTCCTGATACAGTCTTTCTTATTTCATTGAATGCCAAGTTAAAAGGAATAGTCAATTGGATCGGTGCATAGCTGCCCACTCAATTCCCAGGCAAAGCAGGTTTGAGAGTGCTACCTCCACAGTACCATTCAAAATTTGCTTGGGGTATGCTCATCCCTGAGAGACTGCCAGAGTACATCCAACTGCAATCCTTAGATTTTGGAATCTTTTACTCTGCCACGAGAGGCAAACTGATTGATCTCCAGAGCTAAAAGGCCAGTACAGCTTGGTTTATTCCCTCACAGAAGGGAAAAGTAGAACAAAGCATTGCAATTCTCCCCAGGAATGTTATTTTGGGGACAAATTCATTCTCTTGTTTTTCCATACCCAAAAGGAATGGTATTGAAGAGGGGAGCCCTGAAACTCTCACTCTCTCGACTTTTGGGGGAAAGCTTGAGAAACTCCCTCAGGGAAGCTCTCCCCTGTGAGACCCACCCCAGGAAATCAAGATAAAGTGGTTTCATCAGTTGAGTACAGGACCACTCCTACTTAGCCCGATCTGGAGATCTAGATATCAACCTCTATTGAGTTGGAGATTAGTCTAGGGACATTCATTCAATTGGAAGATTCTCTATTCTGATTTCAACTCAAACTGCTCCCAGTCCCCACCAAGAGCTACCCATATAACAGCTTCTTTCAGCTCATTCTTTGTAGAGGGCCAAAAGCAGGAATCATGCCAGGCCAAGGGACCTCCCTTGGCATAGCTACCTGCAAAGGACTCTCTGCCCGCTGAAAAGATGTTCCCTTTTTCAGCGTTAACCTCTCTTTGTCTCTCTCACATATTTCCCTAACAGGACCTTATCCCTCTTTACCTTTCTGTCAGGACTTTTCTGCTAGATCTTTATCTCTCTGCCAGGACCTTGCCACTTGTAAGTCAGTTTTCCTAGCAAAGTGCCAATAAACTTCTTTTTGCCAGTCTAACTTTTTGGGTTAGTAAATTCATTTACAAAGGACTTGTGCCAACCAGAAGGGGGTTCCCATGACTCTCTGCCCTGTGCCAAACCTCATCAGTACTATCTGGATATGGGGCAACCTGTAGAACATAGAAATTGCTTTTTTATTCAGGCTCTTTTGCAGAGTACATTACCAGTTCTACCCAGGCATTGGTGTCTATCATTGCCTTAAGTCCATAACTTAATTACAAATCTTTCTAAGAAATCTATACTTATTACATGTATAACCAACTTACTCTTTGATCTGCATTTTCTAAATGTCTAGCCCTTGTAGTAAACCAAACATTATTCCAAATTGGATAGGCAGTTCCATTAAATCCTCTTTCTCTATTAGGACACAATTATACTTACTTGTTTATTGTTAAGTCAAGCCTCTACAATTCTATAATTTGACAGACATCAAACTGAATTGTTTATGGAATACCTTTTTTTCAATAAAATTAACCTAAATCTTAACCCAAAGTCCCCATCCGAAGTCCCAAATAATATTGCAGCAGGGGAGAAACATTAATCCTATAGAATCTTCCTCCTTCACAGGATTGATGGACTCCTTACAGGGAATCTCTTCAGACACTGGCTATTTTGGCATCCATTTGCTGACTAGTTCCAGTTCCTTCCCAAACAAATGGGGCTCAAAGTCCTCTGGGGTATGGGGTGATGATCTCATCTTCTGAAACTATTTTCTGCTGAGAATGGGATTGATCTGGGTCATCCTACAGGATCCCATTTGAAGGGGGTTGAAGCCGATTGAAGAGTCAGTGGATTGAGTCAACTAAACATAGCTGTTTAGTGCTGGTCATTTGAAAGTGAATTGCTTAGGGCAGTTAGGTGTTGTGGTGAATAGAGCACCAGCTCTGAAGTCGGGAGACCTGAGTTCAAATTTGGTCTCAGACACTTAACACTTCCTAGCTGTGTGACCCTGAGCAAGTCATTTAACCCCAATTACCTTAGCCAAAAAAAAAAAAAAGTGAATTACTCAAAATCTAGAAGAGAAGAAACCTAAGAAAACTAGAGTGAGAGAACACTAGGAGTAGAACCCTCATTCTTGGGAGGTGTGCTTATTTATATCTTCCCTTGAAATTCTGTTAATACCTAGTTAGGCACTATTTCTCTTTATTACATTATGCCCCAAAAGCAATTTTCATAAAGAGAGAATCCCACCAGAATAACAGAGGTATTCATAAAATTCTTCATTAACAAGTCTCATTTATCTGTCAAAAGCAGGAGAGTAATAGAGATTAACTCAGACTTCTTCATGAGGTATATGTGTAAAGCCTCTGCCAGAATTTTTTTTTAAGGGTATTCTCTCTTCTTTTGCCTGTTGGAAGATAGACTAGGAAAAGCCAATATACATTGGCTAGTAGCTATTCAATATAAATTATTTAAAAAAAAACTATATAACACTATACAAACAAATATTATTCACATTAGTAACAAGCTTAAATAAAAGACTTTCTCACTGATGTAACAAAATATTCCATAAATTACATTCCTCTAAGAAATCTTGAGTATGCTAAAATCCTCTTCTCTAAACCATACAAAATGAATTTCAGCTCTAGTTTCTTTTTATTATTATTATTATAGCTTTTTATTTACAAGATACATGCATGAGTAATTTTTCAGCAATGACAATTGCAAATCCTTTTGTTCCAACTTTTCCCCTCCATCCCCCCACTCCCTACCCAAGATGGCAGGTTGACCAATACATGTTAAATATGTTAAAGTATAAGTTAGATACAATATATGTATACATGTCCAAACAGTTATTTTGCTGTATAAAAAGAGTTGGACTTTGAAATAGTGTACAATTAGCCTGTAAGGGAAATCAAAAATTCAGGCGGACAAAAGCAGAGGGATTGGGAATTCTATGTAGTGGCTCATAGTCATCTCCCAGAATTCTTTCTCTGGGTGTAGCTGGTTCAGTTCATTACTGCTCCATTGGAATTGATTTGGTTCATCTCATTGTTGAAGAGGGCCATGTCCATCAGAATTGATCATCATAAAGTATTGTTATTGAAGTATATAATGATCTCCTGGTCCTGCTCATTTCACTCAGCATCAGTTCATGTAAGTCTCTCCAGGCCTTTCTGAAATCATTCTGCTGGTAATTTCTTACAGAACAATAATATTCCATAATATTCATATACCACAATTTATTTAGTCATTCTCCAATTGATGGGCATCCACTAGTTTCCAGTTTCTGGCCACTACAAAGAGGTCAGCTTTAGTATCAATAATCATTTTATTGGTCCCACAGTTGTATCAATTGTTTATATATTTACATAAAATCCTTTAAGGACCTTATTTCATATAGACATATACATCTAGCAACAGATAGATGACTAAGCCAAATTACTTATTTACCTAATCATATGATATAATGACTACATATTTTCAGATTGAAAAAGAGCAAGATATTACAAACTTGAACTGTGCTTATGGTTTCTATTGACCACTTACTCTGATTATAGAAATTTGCTATAAAAGGAAAAAGTAGGTGTCTGCTTATGATAGCATCAAAACTGATCCTTCAGGGCTTCATTTTGAAGGTATATAAATTACAATTGACAGCCAGTGAAGTAGTAACAATTCTACCTTATGGCCAATTCACTTCTCAAATGGTGAGTTATTAATTTAATTCAGATAATCATTCCCAAATTCAAAATTCAAAATAGCATCAGTTATAATCCCAAGAGATTTCCTCTCAATAGCATATTTCTCTAATCAGGGCACAGCCAAAACTAGATGCAGGACTGTCAGGTTGAAATCCTGCTCTAGGTACTTCAATACAGCACATTTGCTATCATGTTCACTTAACAATGAGACCGTAACAAATATTAGATAATTTGATGAAAGGATTTTGAAATAATCATTTTCCAGAAAATTTGCAGTTAACCAGAAATCTAACAAACTTCTCTTAGAAGTTCCTTTCATTGATAAGCAGTAGAACCTTTGATATAGCATCACAAATGATTTTGCCTTAAAACAACCATGGACTTGAAAAATAAAAACAAATTTTCAATTATTAACACATGTAAATATAAGCTATTCATTTAAATAACAGAAGAAATGAATGTTAAAAGAATTTCATTTACTGGAGGGAGTAGGCAAAGAAGGGTGGGTGGTGAGCTCCAAAGAATGGGTTTCTCCGCACTTCTAAGGAACAGCCACACCCAGTTAGAGAAGGTTGGACTAAACCTTCAGATCATACAAATAACTAGTATACAATTTTCAATCCTAAATTTCAGATTGACTGCCAAAATCCAAATCAAAAACTTTCAGAAACCTAAAAGTGAAGAGACTAGAACTCCACACCCAGAACCAAGCTTTTTCCAAACCTGGCAAGTTCAGAAAACCAAGGGAATGGACCCCACTGT
Source organism: Antechinus flavipes (assembly GCF_016432865.1). Lineage (NCBI taxonomy): Eukaryota > Metazoa > Chordata > Mammalia > Dasyuromorphia > Dasyuridae > Antechinus > Antechinus flavipes. The sequence continues at coordinate 430,168,488 of NC_067398.1, forward strand.
AGGAGTTGAATCCACTCCCATTACTATCAAATCTCACCTTAAAGTCCCTGAGGCAATCAGGGAAAAGGCACTGATAGAGATGAGTTTAGTCCCCACCCTATGGGGAGGTAGTCCAGTCTGAAATCCAAGCCATGCCAAATTTCTGAGACCCATCCTCTATAGAGGTCTCTTAACAGCTTCACCTTATCATCCCCTTTTAAGAATTCCAGTCATGTCCCTGAGGTTAAACTTCCCCACAAAATCTACTTGTGGACTATCTCCACTATGCTCCCCAAACTCACTTCTCTTTAAAACTAACTCTTTCAAGGTATTAGGTCCCATTCAGGATTTAGCCTGCCATCTAAGAGCATACCTACCTTGTAGGCTGTTTCCTTTCTTTTGGCAAGTGGCAAGTTCCACTAAAGAATTTGTCCTTTCCATCATTAATTATTAAACTCCCTTTCTAGGCCCTTCCACTCTATTTCATATTTACCATTCCTGGTGTTTATTACATCCTTCCATTTTGTCTGCAACCTCTTCCCTAAATAAATCTACCTTTTACCAAAGATGGCCACTGTGAATTCTTCACATGAACAAACCCCAATGTTTGGTGCCTCTAATCATCTGATATCTACATAACCCACATCATTTTTGGTTCCTCTTTTGGTTCCAGTTAAAACATCCTGTCTCTCTTTGTCCAACATCCTCTCTCTCTCTCTCTCTCTCTCTCTCTCTCTCTCTCTGTCCAACATCCCATCTCTTTCTCTGTCTCAATATCATAATCCACATCAATAATTCTTAACAATTTTAGGTTTCAATATTATGACAATAACTGCAAATAATTTGCAATTTCACAATTTTCATAAGTGATAGCCAAATAGACATAACATAGCCTATCACAACAATGGATAGGAATCTCATGTAATTTACAATCAAGTTTCCAATTTTAACACATACCAATTGCAAAAAATTATTTTAAAAATCAATACTTTAGCTTGTGATATTCTAACTGGTTGTTCCATTCAAGCTATTAACAGCTTTTGCGAATCAATCTTTCTTGTCCCTTTTTTAAAAATCACCTTTTTATTTTAACTTTAAAATTCACAATATAGGTAATAGCTAAATAACTTAGCACCAAATTTCATAAAACATATTTATATGTCCAGCAGAAGTGATTAAAAAAACATAGCTTGTAATTTTTACAAATTAATTAACATGCAATTTAGAAAGCAGCATATTTCATCTAATTAGGAGATACAAACATATAACCTCTTTAGATGAGTTAACAGAGAACTTTGTTTTAATAATCATTTTTTAACTTAAAATCAAATCAAATACAGATTTAAGCTTCTAGTAGCAATATTAAAATATTAATGCCCACATATTTCTAAAATCTTATTCCCAAATGTATCAATTGAAAGTATCTCTATCATTTGCCATTTAAATTTAAACATAATAATTTAGGTCATATTTTTGGGAGAAAACTATTTCCCCTCAAAAACTCTACTCTCCTAGATTGCCCTAAATCTCTAAAATGACCATAAACAAATAGTTTGAGACCTAGGATAAAGATACAGGCTCCTGGGAAAAAATGGCAATGGCTCCAATTTCCCTCTCTCCCCAAATTTTGTACTCTTCCCTATGTGGATTACTGTATTGGGAAGGGGGAAAGACTTTAAAATATAAAAGTAGATTTCCCTATATTTCCCAAGCCATGTGGTGATAGACCACACCCTTTTACAAAATCCAGAATTCACAGAGAAGAATTTTGCGACTCTGTGGGGCTGGGGAGCATAGGGACCCATCTAGAGAGAGAAACTGAGGCTGACTCCAGAGCATGGGGTTTTGGGGGAATCTACCATTCTTTGGAGAGACTGTGTTGTGCCACAGTTTTCTTTTATTGTTCTACCTCAGTTTCCCTAAATTATTCTGCCTCAATTACTTGAATTGTTCTTTCTCAATTCCCCTGGTTGTAACCCTCCTTCTTAACAGTTAGGACTGAGATATTTAGGTCTGGGAGCCTTGACCATTAGCATTGCACAGAGCCATAAATTGCAGATAAGTTACTTAAAGATACATAACCATATCTTTTGTTCCAGGCTTTTTGTCTCTAGCTGAATACTTTCTTCACTCCCAGTTTATCAGAATTTATGGTCCTACCCCCAACCTATCAGAACCAAATTGATGGTCCTTGCCTGGAAATTCCTGCACTCACCAGTGTTCAGACTCCACCCTTTGCCTTTGTCTTCCCTGATCATTAGAGCCATATAAAAATCTTTGGGACCTCATATTCGATGCTGAATTCTTTGAGACAAAAGTCCAATTCAGCCCTGGGGGGACAAATGGATTCTGATCTGCCCCCCGGAAATCCCTCTCAGAAACTCAAATAAAATATTAAAAACTCTCTAATTTCTATCTTGCCTTAGTTTCTCCAACATTACAGCTGGACCAGACATAAATCTGCACACAGTAATTTCCAGTACCCTCTAGAGAGAGAAGCTTGAAACTTAAGAAAAATTCAGATTGGTTTGCATCAAGATGCCCTACAAGCACTTTTAAATCCCAAAATGGCCACTTTTTTTTTTTTTTTTCCTTTGTAACTCAGCTTACTGAGAGAAACAGAAGACAAAACACACTCATACAATGCAATGCAATTGCAATGCAAATTGCTTTTAAACTCCTATTTCCTGGAGAAGAATCTCTTCTTTTCTGCTGTAATGCTGAAGAAACTGAGGCAAGACTAGCTAAGGCTAGCCAGCTGCATGGGACTCTTGTCTCAGCAGCGAGCAATTAATTCAAGAGACTTTTATAGCTAGGGGAAACAAAGGTGGATGGGGGCACGAGGATACTGGGTGAGCAGAAAAGGATCATAACTTAGTCCTGACAGGATGAGGGTCAAGGTAAGAAGGGCAAAGGCAGGAGGCAGTGAGGTGAGGAAGAGGAATTCTCCCAGCAAGGATTTGAGATAAGGCATTGAAGTTTTCTGAATGTTATTTCAGAGCCTCCAGTCTTTATGGCAAGGAAAAAAGGAGTGGGGCTATAATAATTTTATTCAGGGCATAATAATTCAGGGAAACTGAGACATTATATTGAAACCTTTATAGTTTCTTGTAAATTCCTCTTGTGCAGATCCTTCTTGCCCCCCGTCCTGGAGCTCTCCACATTTTGGTGATCCCTGATCACTAATATTTGCTCAGCTCCAGGTTTCCTGATATTCCCTCTCTTCTAGGAGTATAGTATGTCACAGGAGATCCCACTACTTAGCGCCATTAAATTCCCCATCTTACCAACCTGTCTGATACCTCAGACCCCATAAGACAGCCCCAACCACCAAAGGCAATACTAGATATTCCACATTCTTACCTTTGGTCTGTGCACAGAGTTGCCTGGCTGCTGCTGAACCTATTCTAGTTCCCTTCCTGATTCCTGGATTCATCAGTGACCTTACTTACCAACGTGGTCCTGGGATCTTGGACAGTTTATGAGGGGAGCTCCAGTCAAGCCACGAGGCTGTTGAAATCAATGGGACACATTTCTTTGTGCTTCGACAGGACCCTTCCCCCCCCACAACTGATAATGTCTCCATTTATAAGAAACAAAATATCTTACCAAAAACTCACTGACTCACTGATGAATGCAGGAAAGATTTATTTTACATTATTGCAAGAATGTGAGTAGATACACCTTTGAAACTCCAAAGGCAACATTTTATTTCCTATGCTGAAAGACATGTCTTTCCACTGATTTCCCATTATTTGGATGTTACAGAAGTTATATGAAATGAATCTCCATCCCTCTTTGCCTAACCAGCCCTTGCTCTCAAGGAGTTTATATTCTAGAATGGGGAAGCTAAGGACTTCCCTTACCCTAGAAGAGACCAAGGATAAAGAAGAAAAGACTTTTCAAATCTCAGGCCACCATCCCTGATTACAAAATTCACTCCTTGCCCTCAAGGAGCTTACATTCCATTGGGAGAAGGTAACTCTACCCTAGGTTATTCTTTGATGTCCTTATGTTTATCAGCTTTCTAATTTAAGTTTCATTTCTCCAGTTTAATTTTTGTAACTGTGGAAACCAAAATGCCCATCCATTTTTCACAGCTTTTTGCTAAGACTATAAATTAAAAAGAAAATGTCAACCTGTATTGGTGGCAGGCATTTCCTATACCAAGGAAATCATAGAGTTAATTCCTAGCCTTAATGAATAAAATTTAAAAAATTTTCCTCATTCCCTGTCGCCCTATCCCCACCTAGAGAACCATTCCATATAAAAAAAAATGGCATTTTAAGACAAAGAAAAAAGAGAAAAAACAATATCTATCAATCCATTGAAAAAAGTCAGAAAATACGAGTATTATATAGCACTTATGGACTTCCAATCTGTGCAGAAGAGTGATTGGGATTGTTTTCTCATATTTCTTTTGAGTGATGCTTATTCTTTATATATTTTGCAAATTTACTTTTGATTTTTGTGTATTTGTGGAGTTTTTTTTTTTTTCTTGATTACATTATTGTAGTGATTAGGTATTGTTTTCTAGGCTCTCCTTACTTTATTCTGTATCATTTCATATACATCTTTCCATGATTCTTGGTTTTCATTATAGTTATATAGATACATATCTCAGTAACATTCCATTACATTTAGACATCCCAGTTTTTTTAGATGTTCTTCCATGTATGGGCATCTATTTTATTTCCAATTTTTTTGCCATCACAAAAAGTTCTACTATAAATGTTTTGTTGTATATAGGAACTTTCTTAATAACTTCCTTGGGGCATAAACCCAGTAATAGAATTTCTGGGTCAAAGGATAAGGATATTTTAATCACTTTGGGAGTGTTTACATTCTAATTAGGAGAAGAAACAACTATCCTTCAGAACTTTAATGTTTTTAAGAGCCATACAATAAGTATAATAATACAAACAGAGGGTCTGGTTCTGTTTTGATAGTCTTAACTAAGTCTTTGTAATCTTTTTTTGTAAACAGATATGTTGGGAGCAAAGAAGAAAAAAATGCAAAAAGATAGGATAGAAATACATAATTAACAGGCATGTATGAGAATGAAAGGAACTCAATCATAAAATAGAATAGGATAATAGAATGGATTAGAAAACAGAATTCAATAATCCAAGTGGAATTGTTTGCCCACAACATGGTGAGTTCCTTTTGTTTGTATGTTTTCAAGTAAAGGTTGGATCACTCCTTATAAGGTATACTATAGTAGAGATTCTTTCATGTATGGGTTGGACTAGATATCCACTAAGGATCCTTCCAAATTTCAAGTTCTGTGAGTCTACAAAACATAAGAATTGACAGAGTTAAAATAAAAGAATGGAACAAAATTTATTTACTTCAGGTGATGTCAAAAGAGGAATGACATGAAATGTGATCTCAAAAAAGATAAAGATGAAAATAGACATAATTAAAAGAAAGAGAAATTACATCAATAATCAATGAGTATCAATAACATATATCCCCTCCCCCCCCCCAATAACATCTAAATACTTAAAGGAAAAGTCATTTACCTTGCCGAAGCATTGTTTATATTGCTCTTTTGCTTCTAACTATTTTGTACCATAGCAGTTGATATAATTAAGTAGATCTAATGCTGGACTTGGAGAATTGACTTTGGTTCCAATTCAGATGCTTACAAACTGAACAAATTATTTAAATTCTCTGAATTTATTTCCTCATCTATAAAACGAGAAGGTTGGACTCTGTGGTGTTTAAAGTTCTTTCCAGTGTTAAATCTATGATTCTGTGATGTTCCCAAATTTCTCTAAATTGTTTGTAATTGTCTTTGTTCCCTGCATATTAATATACTGTTAATCTTATATATTATAATTGGTTTCCCCCCATTCTCTAATATTTTCATTTCTTTGTTTCTACAAAGAGCACTGCTATGAATATCTCAGTATGCTGAGATATAATAGACTGTTTCTGCTAAAGTATATATTTAACAAATGTACTCTAGAATCTTGTACTTTAACGATTTACAAAGGTAATAGAATAGTGCTATCTTTATCTTTTATATAATAACTAGTACATAGCTAAGTGAGATCTTCCTTTAAAAATGGAATGCTTATTTATGCTATCTTTTGAGCCATTCTACATATTTTTTGTGTTATTAGGCACACCTAATGCTAGGGTGAGACTGAGATACACTCCTGACTTATTCCCCACCTTTTCACCTGTCTTCTGAGGTTTCTTCTTTTTACTTTTTTTTTCCCCATTCCTGGTACTGCTTCCCTATCTAGATCTCTCTGACACTTGCCCTTTTAGTAATGGCATTTGACAGAATAGATATTGCCTAGATTTCCCTGTCCTCCCCCTTTGTTTTTTTTTTTTTTTCTTTCCCATCCATATTAACTACTTTGAGCTCTTGACAAGATAAATATTTATGGAAATAAAACAGTGTCCTTCCACAAGTATGCAGCTATTTCCTGCTTCAGCCTTGATATACTACCTTCTTTCTTAGACTGAAAGGAGCAAAAGTCCTTATGAATAGTATAGGATGAGTCCTCGGATGTTCAGATCTAGGGCATGTCAATTTTGTTCCCATTTTTCTCTTCTTTTATGGTTATAAACACTGATTTCCCCCTCCCTCCCTTTCTTTTTCTACCAATCCAGTTTTAATTGTTTAACTATGGGACAGTTCCTTGCCTTCACCCAGTTATTTGTGATAAGAAACATAATGTCTGCACATAGTAGACACATAATAAATATTTGTTGATTTGATTTATTGAATTGAACTATGTAATTTGTATATATTGCTCAAGCTCACTATAGAGTTGCCTATTGTCACCTCCACTAGAATGTGAGCTCCTTAAGGGGAAGGTCTGTTTTTGCCTTTATATGCCAGCACAGTGAGGAAATTTGTAAATTTGACAGATATAAATTCCTTTATTCAAGGAGTATAACTCATGTGCACAATTTATTAAAGCATATTATTGTCAAAGTAAAAAGAGCAGTAGTCAGGGGTGATAGCAACCATTTTAACAGATGATTCTGATGTGGTCTATGATGTGAGGTTTGGCACCAAAAGTTGGGGTTCAGTCATGTGAAGAATTCACAATGGCCATTCTCTTTGGCAAAGAGTAGGTTTATTTAGGGAAGAGGTTACAGATAAAATGAAGGGATGCAATAAACACTAGGAATATTAAATATGAAATAGAGTGGGAGAGTATATGAAAGACAAACTCCTCAGTGGAATTCACAAATTACCCAGTAGAAAAGGAAGAACCCCATGAGGTTGGGGCTTAGCTGACAGGCTAAATCCTGAAAGGGACTTATCACCCTAACTAGTTAGTTAGCTGTATGGAGAAATAGGGATAGGAAACATAGTACAGTTAGGGGAGACACCATGTGGCATGGGAGAGGAAAGGTAAGGAGAAAGAAACACATCATGAGACAGAGTGCTGTAGTGGACTGACCCAAAGGAGGGTAACAGTCACGGGATGGCCCATAAGTATATTTTATAGGGAAAATTTAACCTCAGGGACATGACTGGGATTTCAGACAAGGCATGGCAAGGTGAGGCTATTCAAGACCTCCACAGAGGGTGGGTCTTAGGGGTTTGACATAACTTGAATTTCAGACTGAACAACCTCCCCAAAAGGTGGGATCATGGAACTAAATTGATCTCTATCAGAGCCTTTTGTAGCTTGTCCCAGAGATCAGTTTCTCTACTAGCCACACCTAACGTTGAAGATCTCATCAGCTCTCCCTCGCCCCCCTAGTTTTAAGATTATCTGTGTTAACATTTTTCCCATCATTTTTTAAAGTCTAGATAATCATCAAAACAATAAATCAATCTCTTGCAGAAGGAAATGAGTAGAACCAAGAGAACTTTCTATATAGTAATAGCGAAGAGTAATTATGAATGACTAAACTATTCCAAGTATTATAAGTATTCAAATTATCTGTGAAAGACAAGGTTATCCACCCCCCAGAGAAAGAACTGATGGGGTCGATAATCTTGTCTTTCATAGATGAATATATAGTATATAGTCTATGGTTCCACATTTATATTTATATCAACTGTTGACTTTTTCTGGGTTAGCATTGGGAGGAAGGAAAAGAGACAATTTGGAATGCAAAACTTAACAGAAAAATTTAAACATTATAAAATTCCCTCTAATTTATAGCATTTGCTGATTTTTAAAATACAAATGTCACTGAAAATTTTACCAGTTGACTCTCCAATACACTCCTTATTCTTCACAACCTTAAAACCCTTAAAGGGTGAATATGGGAATTCTCAGAGTACTTATTTAAATATATTTATATTTAATAAATACATTAAAATTCTACAATAAAATGTTCTACAACAAAAAAGATTTTAAAATCCCTTAACAATTATCTTTGAGGAATTTATTTATTGTGACTGTAGCCATTAAGAGTAGTAAATATTGAAATTTCACACCCTATTTTAAAAAGCAAGTCAGAGATATGTACAAAACTTATTTACGGATAGATTCCTTTGGGACTTTTTTGGAGGGGTGGGTAGCAGAAGGGAGTAGGAGGAGGTAGTCTTTTATATTTAAAAAAACGGGAGAAACTTTCAGAATTTGTTTACTATAAGTACTATTTTTTTGCATTCACATTCTTAGATCTACCATAGTACCTTAAATGTAGTATTAGTCACTGTTTCCTCCTTTATTAGAATGCATGCTACTTTTTAAAAAAAGCTTTTTTTTTATATTCCCACAATTTAGTATATTGCTTAGCCTGATTAAAAATTTTAGCCTGATTAAAAATTTTAAAAGTTCTTGTTGACTGTTTTAATAAAGGTTTGTTGAATAGAATTACATTTTATTTATAATATGTTAAACATGCACATATTTGATAAAGTTTATATAATTATTGATTGTAGAACAATTTCTTCTAGATGGGAAGGACTGTCAAATTATCTGGTTTGTGAATGACATTGCATCAAGCCTAGGAACCCTTGCAGAGCCTCCTAAGTGAGCTGCATAATTACTCAGAAGGTTTGGGGCTAACTATCCACACTGGAATTGCCAAGTACATGGAGAATGTCAAATGTCCAGACTGTATGGGACAGTAGTGACCACTAAAAAAAAATCAGAAGTCTGAGTATGAGTATAGGGAAAAGTTTATGTATTTCATGAGAAAGGGTACACAGTCTCTGACACACAAAGTGTGGTTTTAGAAAGAGGCTCATATCCAGGCAAAGGGCATTCCCTTTTTTTATTTCCCAGCTCCCTGGGTTCTTTCTCCATTGGCTGAGGTTTCTAAAACACAGTTTCTTTAAAAACAAACAAACAAACAAACAAACAAAACGAGGTAAGAAGCCTGAGGCTGTCAAATGTTTAACAGAATAGACCATTTCCCACTCAATCCAGTCCATTCTCCCAAAAAGCTTTCATTCTTACCTTCTTTTAGGTGAGATAACTTCCACCCCTGACCATCTTCTGGATTTCAATTTTCTGATTTATGTTTCATTTCTCCAATTTTTATAACTGTGGAAATTAAATAAATTTATTTCTCACGAGACTAGGTCATATAATTAGATGAGCAACTCATAGAACTTATCTAGCAGTACATATATTCTGGACAGACTGTCTTTGGACAAGGAGCTGGGCCCAGAATTAAAAAGGATTATTAAAATGAGCTAAACTATTTTTGGAAAACAACAACACGAAGAACAAAATGATGACAGGCTTGTCTCTGAAACAAAGATCAATTTTTTTAAACTTATATTATTCTGGAGCACTAAAAGGTTAAATGACCTGCTGAGGGTTACATAGCCACTGTAGATAGAGTATTAAGTACTTTATTTTAGACTCTGTATTAAATGTGGGGGTATACATGTACAAACACAAGACTATCTCTGCCTTCAAGGAATGTATATTTTAATATGGAAAGATAATACCTAAAATGGAAATTTGAAAGTAGTTGAAATAAGTTGCGATGGGCAGCATGGTTTGGTGCTGAAAAGTGAGAGAGTCCTGGTTTCAGGCAAGATAACGTTCAGAGAAAATTCTTGGGGCAGAATTCAAGGTTCACATGGAGAAGGGATATATAGAATTTATGGCTGCAGTGCAGGAATGATAGTATAGAAATTTGTCACAGATAAGACTTGAATCCAGGACTTTCTAACTACATGTGCTTCTAAATAATGAAGTTTCAGTACTGGGAGAGTGGTTTGGAATATGAAAAACTCACAAAAGTGTTCTCAAAGCCAAAAAGTGCCTTTTATTGACATGAAGAGGCTCATGAGCTAATAAAAATTATTTTAGCAGTGGGCTATGAATGAAAGGGTCTATGTAAGGTCAAAGGGAAGAGGGAGAGGAGAAGTAAAGGTAGGTTTTATTAAGTTAGAGGGTAATTAAGAAGGGTATATTATGTCTATGTGAATGTTAGAAATTTGCTATAAAGATAAAAAGGATTCAGGAGTATATGAAGTAAATTAGCTTATTTATGGTTGTTGCAAGAAATGGTGATCTACCCAAGGGCAGTTGGTAATGAGTCTTTTATTTTCTATTTTAAAGCACAAGGTCCCTCCCTCATACCCCCAATTGTATGGAGATGACAAAATTAACATTGGTCTTCTCATTGTATGTTACTCCTTGACATGTTCCCCCTACATCATCATATAACTCACATTCAAAAATAGCAAAAGATTTTTCCTTTGGGGAGGAAAAGTTAATATTAATTAACTCATAAGCATAAATTCGCAGTGCTCGCAATTCTTTTTACCCACTTCTTGTTTTGGGGCGATTTTTATCAGTTTATCAATTCACATTCAATATCTTATTTCGTGCAAGTAACTTAGTTACCTGATATGACCTTTCTCTAAGTCCTACATAGGTTGGCTCATGTGAGCAATTGCATGATGAGACAGCTGAGTATGTCTTAGAAATGCTAACTAGACAGGACTAGGAATTTGGCTTCCCTTTATGTATGTATGGTAGACAATGGGAACAAGGTGGACTCAGTTAAAATTCACATCATAATTACTCCTTCATACTGATTCAAAAACATGAAAACAATGCTAAAAATTCTACTTTGGATTTACAAGCAGTGGCATTTACCCAATATTATCTTTTTATCCTTAAAATGGAAGAAAACAATTAAACTTCCCATTTTGGTAAGAGTAACATGAAACCTCATAGATATTGAAAAGTCTAACATTGACTTATTTTTATTATTTTTATTTGGGTTTCAAATCATGATCATTAGAAAGACTGAACTTCCATTTATTTCAAAAGTCTGTTAACCAGACTATCTCATTCTTCTAGAGTACCTCTTCTTCTGATAAAATTGAAATGTTGATATGTAGATTTCATTCTACTATATCATTTTTTTTTTTGCCAGAGTTTGATGCAGTTTAATTTCATACCTATATATTGCCTAGTTTTATGCATTATACAAATGTTGAAAGCAATCCTGGGTGTGGGTCAGAATATGCAAAGATATCAGTACTTTGGCTAAAGAATTGCTATTAACATAAATGGAAAATTTTAAAAAAGCATTGATAATCATTTACAGACTAAATCTGATAGAGTATAACCAGCACCAATCTTAGTTTACTTCATACATTATCAGTAGGCTTCTAATGGCAGCATCATAAACATTTAGGGCTCCAACCTCTTCTGATCTCTAGTTTCATATTTCCACCTAACCATTTCCATTTGTTAACACTTCCTATCCTATAAGACTCACCTCAAATTTTTCTCATCTCCTCATTCTCCTCTAATAAAAAGTTATTATTCCTTCTCATAGCACTTTATAACTTTTATAACTTCTTAACACTTCCTACTTTGTACAGTATAATTTGTCTGCCTTACTGAAGTATAAGTTTTTTCTGAATAGCAATCATATTATACTTATGTCAGTAATGATTGTTGTGTCCTATATATATGATAATAAATATTTTTTAGCTTAATATTAATTTGTACTTTACATTTATCTAGTACTTCATGTTTGCAAAGGTTTCATGCTTACACATGATATACTATTTAAGCCTCAGAACAGCTCTAGGATGTGAGTACCTTTATTTTTATAGATAAGAAAGGTGAGCACAGAGTAGTTGGACAAATTACTTGACAGTATTCAGCAGCCAAGAGATAGTCCAAAACCAATCTATTGTCCATCACTTCTTGTGTCAGGGCATTCAATGATTCCTGCAGATTTTGAAGTCCTGCATCAATCTCATCATGTGTCAGGGAATCTAATGATTCAAGGTGAGGCACAGAGTAATTGGACAAATTATTGACAGTATTCGTAACCATGAAATGCAATATAAATACACAAACAATTTATAAGTGCCCTGTTAACAGTAGATTCAAATATAATTTAATCTCTATCTCTTTTTTAGAAGTTCTATTTTTATGTTTTATAATGTACATAATTATTAATATAATAGTACATATAAATAATTTATATATAAATAAACGTACCCATATTGGAGATGTATGTTCAAAATTTTTTTGCTGATGGGTGTAAGTGATCAAAAATATTTGGACACTACTGGCATGAAACAGTAGAACTGTCATAAGAAGAATTAGTTTGGAGTTTTGGTTCCAGTACTTAGTACTACTTAGTCTGAGACAATTATGGATGCTCAGAAGTGGGGAGGTTTAAACAGCAAAAAGACGATTCTTTGTTGGGAAATTTTGGGGGATAAGGGTAGGTGCAGTTCTGTTAGAGACAAGCCCCATGACTCACATGTGCAACAATGTTTGTGGCAGCCTTTTTTTGTAGTGGCAAGAAACTGGAAATTAAGTGGATGCCCATCAGTTGGAGAATGACGAATAAATTATGGTATATGAATGCTATGGAATACTATTGTTCTGTAAGAAATGACCAGCAGGATGATTTCAGAGAGGCCTGGAAAGATTTACATGAATTGATGCTAAGTGAAATGAGAAGAACCAGGAGATCATTATATGTGGCAACAGCAAAATTATATGACAATCAATTCTGATGAATGTCCATCAATGAGATGTTTGAGGCCAGTTCCAATGATCTTGTGATGAAGAGAGCCATCTACACCCAGAGAGAGGATTGTGGGAACTGATTGGGGAGCACAACATTGCATTTCACTCTTTTTGTTTTTTGCTTGCTTCTCATTTTTTTCTTTTTTGATCTGATTTTTCTTGTGCAGCAAGTTAATTGTATAAACATATTTACATATATTGGATTTAACATATATTTTAAAATGTATAAAACATATTGGATTACTTGTTATGTCTTGTTATATATACTTGTAATATATATATTACTTGTTATATAGAGATGGAGGGGAAAATTTGGTGCACAAGGGTTTTGCAAGGGTCAGTGTTGAAAAATTATTTCTGCATATGTTTTGAAAATTAAAAAAAAAAACTTTAATTAAAAAAAAGAGAGACAAGCCCCATGATTAGTTATCACAGAGAATAAGACCTATTTTCCCCTCTTCTGACTGGTTAATCATACACCCTTGGGGTCAATATACCACCCTCTGAGTAAAGCTTCTACTGCTCTAGGCTATGCCTATTGTCACATAAAAATCACATTTTCCAGCTCTCTTTCCACATTTCCAATCCTCACCTCACATGTCTCATGTCTATCTCAATATATCATCTTTTCAGGGAGTCCTGAACACCACTGTTTTCTCATTTCCAAATACTTCTATGTAATTCACTAGTGCAAATTGCTTCTCTATTGACAAAACTCTACTGTAAACATGATGATTTAGAAAACTCTCAGATATTTATTTTTATTTTTTGATCAGGATGGGTTTTGGATTTCTATCAGTAACTAACATAAGAAAGTTTCTTATATTTGGGACTACAAAATTGTCCTTTATAAACAATTTAATTAGAGAATTAGATGATGTTATTTAACTTCCCTTAGTCTCAGTTTCCTCATTTGCTAAATAAGGAGGTTGAACTGAATGGCCTCTGTGGTCATTTCCAATTCTAGACCAACAGTGATGAGTCAAATATAAATTTATGTTTGTTAGATAGAGAATATAGAGGGAATAGGGCTTCTTTCTCTATTCCTAAGTCATTAGAAGTACTTAAGCAGAGTAGACCCTCTTTTTTCAAAAAATGGTGAAAGGTATGGGCTGCCCTGATGGAACCTTTGGTGGGAGCTCAGTCCTTCCAAAAGGAAGCGTGCTCAAACTACCTGTTCTTACCTGACCACTAAGGTCAAGCTCCCTCCTGTGTGTACTACTGGTACTTCAGTATGAGAATGGGGGTTGCTTTATTTCTTGCTGTCAATAATTGTAGTTTACTCCTGCTTCCCAGAGCCAGCAGTTCTTGGGACTTTTACCATGTCAGAATAAGTCCACTTCTCTTTGCTCCACAAGAATCTTTTATATCTTTTTGGGGCCACAATTTTATGGGTTTCATTTTTTTTCTTTTAGTGACTGCTGTTCTCCCATGACCTACTTTAAAAATATTTCGTAAGATGGTCTGTGATCCAATCATAATAGAATTAGAATATAGGGAGAGTGTAGACTGAAAACAAATCTGGACAATTAAACATTACCCAATCTAATTAATTTCATTTCAAAGCCTATGAAAATGACTTGAGTGAATTTCTTAATCTCCAAGTCACTTCTGTGTGAAATAGCTTTTATCTTCTGCTTTTGATTTTACTAATTCCTATATTCCTCAAATTCTTCCCCACCTCAGATAAATCTCTGTTCTCATATTGTGCGGTGGAAAGGGTGTCCATTGGGTTTGGAGTCAGAAGGAATGCCTTCAATTGCTAGCTCTGCTCAGTGACTTTGGGCAAATTTTTGAAAAATGGGGGTGAGGGGAAGAAAATTTAGATTAAATAATCTCTAAGGTCCTAACTTTAAAAATTGTGAATTTTCGTCTTTATCCAAGGCAATTAAGGACTTTTTATCAGTAATAATAACTATGGTTTTACATAGTACTTCACAAGTTTTATCTCATTTTTTCCCCTCAGGACAACCTATTAGCCTCATTTTATGGAAAAGGAAACTTTGGCAGACTGGGATTAAGTGATTTGCTCAGGGTTACATAATTAAGTGCCTGAAGTCAAATTTGACTCTGGGTCTTCTAGGGAAGGGACTCTCTTTTGCCTCTTTTTGTACCCCCATTGTTTAGTATAGTGGCTGCTATTAACAATGTGGGATATTAATACATAGTTATAGATTTATTGACTCTAGATCTAGCATTTTTTTTTATTGCTGCCCTCTGGTTGCCACCTTTTCACCTCTTTTAACTCCCCCATTATATTAGGCAATATTACCAGATCCTTCCCTTCTGACCAGAAGCTAGAGGTACATTCTATATATTGGGGAATACAAATATGGAAAGGCTTGGGTATTTTGCCAAAGTTTACAATGGAAATACATTTCAACATACCAATAACTCTAAGCTTATACCACCTATTGCTCACCTGAAGAATTATCAGATATAAATTTTACATATGGAACTACATGTTATATCCTTAAAATGGGTACAGATGACAAATATGGTATTTATAAAGCAATTTTCATCTTCAAAGTACGTTAAGGGCTTATTATTTTCCCCATCGAAGCATGCATTATCCTCACTTTTCCAGATAAGAAAATGGAGACAGGGGAGGGCCTTGCTTTAGGCTATAGAGGGTGGCGACTTATGAGATGGGCTGGACTGATAGTCCTCATAATTTCCTTTCCATTTCACTCCCAGGGAAGAAGAGAAAGCCAGAGACAGTTTCTGTTTTGGATTTGGTTAGTGTAATGTTTGAAGAATTTCAAAGAGTGCTAAAGCTGAAAAGGATTTATATTTTTTTTAGCCCAATATTACTGAACTGCTTAAAAATTCTAGAAAACTAAAACAAAACAAAAACCAGATTTCCTTATCAATCTGAAGACAGTTCATTGAGGAAAAGTGTCACTTTTTAACCTGCTTTGTTGGAATTATATACGGTATGTGTGGTTTTTTATTTTTATTTTTTTTATGAAATTAAACAGTTTTATGTTAAGGAAATTCAGGGACAAGAAAAATAAAATATAATTCTAGACTTGATTTATTACTGACCCTAAAAACAAGATGTGGCTTTACAGAAAACAAATAAACATTGGGAATCTAGTATTTATCTCTATATGATTCTCTCTACCCAGAAACCTATCTTTGCATCCCTATAACTTTGCACAGTTCCTGGCACAAAGTGAGTGTGTTTATCAAGTATCAGCTTTAGGAAAGTTGTAGTTTTTCTCTTATAGTTCAAAAAGTGTTGACATTAAAAAAATATCCTTAATGATGTTGAGCTGTAAAATAGAACTGGTATCCTCCACCCACATTAATTACTCAAACAAACTGTAATTGGCTGGGCCTGGGATAAGTGTGCCTCATCAGCACATAATATTGCTGTCATAGAGAGAATAAAGAAAAGACACTTTCAAAGGGAAGAAACTAAGAGCCTTATTTCTGGCAAAGGAGTTTTCTCATTGGGAACAGGTCACCCTAACAACACAACCTAAACAAAACAACGCTCATGTGGTGTGGCTGGTTGATGAATCAGTGATCCCTTTCTTCTTTTGAAAAAACTGCTAATACCTGCCCGACTGCAAATGTTTATTCGTGGGTCTCATACTGAGTGTTTGACAAGAGAGGTAGAAGCAAGAATTCTGAACTTGAAGTCAAGAGACTTGGATTCAAATCCTCTCTCTGAAGTTTATTAGCTGTGTTGCTTTGGGCCAGTAATTTGATCTCTCAAAGATCAGCTTCCTCAACTGTAAAAAGCCATATAATATTTGTCCTACCCATTTCACAGAGTTGTTGTGAAGCTTGAAGGAGGTTATGTATGAAGCATTTTTTAACTCTTGAAAAAGCTACAATTATTTTTTGTGCCCATAAATTAATTTATTGCCTCACAAAAACTATATATTTTAAACATTTTTTTCTTTCTGTAACTATAAGCTTTTTATATATTTAATCTACTTGCAGACAGACATAGAAGAAGAAAGATGGACCATGTCTTTTTTTTTGCCACCCTCTTCTGTTCCTTAAAACATAATTCTGTCTTCTTCAGTTTAGTTCTTTGAGGTCCAGAAAGGTAATGAAGGATAAATATGTTTACTAAATCCTAGGATACAGGTTTTAAATTATCTCCTGCAAATTACGAGAATAGTGTTAGTATAAGTAAAAGAAAATAGATTGTATGGTTTTTCAATTGTGATTCCAAGGCAGATGGAGTATCAGTGTAAATTTAGAAAGTTAATAAAAGCTTAGATAAATCCTTAGTGATTAGTCCATAATGTATATCTGGTTATAGCAGTGGTATAGTGGGGCATTATTCAGCCACTCCCGTGTCTCCTTCCCTCCACCCTATTACTGAATCATTACCTAGAAAGCTGAAGCAAGAAGGAGGATACTCCTCTTCCCTTATAGAGGGAATCAAGTGATAGGCAATTTTTTCTCTATTTTTTAGCTCCAAACCTCTAGTTAGAGATGGGGATCTGGCAAAATACCTCCTTGTTTGATCTTTATCTTCTCTGGGGATATTGCCTCCTCGATTGTCTCCTTCCAACCATATTTTAATAAATATACCCAGACTAGCAGAGTCCTGTTGTTTAAAACTGTTTATAAAGACAAAGTAAATTATCTCTAGCAGATATGTGTGTGTGTGTGTGTGTGTGTGTGTGTGTGTGTGTGTGTGTATGAGATGCATCCATCCCTTTTCAGAATAATATTTTTAAGTGCAAAAAAAAATACAAAGGATTATGAAGGAAGACAATTTTTTTTTTGCAAAAGAGGTACAAAAATTATATTTTAAAAAAGTTTACAACTCCTAATTGTAAAGAAAGACAATAATAATCCTCCATGCCTAGAGGGAAACATTTTAAGTCTCCTTGAGGAAAAAGATTATTGCCTTGGTGTCAATGGTGAGAGATGGGCACACTGCATGTGCCCAGATATAGAGATCAATAGGATCTAAAGGAATCCAGCTCCGGAAAAGTGAAAAGAATACCTAAAGCTGGAGGCATTTCCTGACTAGAACTGTGAGGAGGCAACTAGGTGGCACAGGGGATAAAGTACAGGTCCTGAAATCAGGAAGATCTGAGTTCAAACTATCAATGAGACCTGGGAAAGTCACTTAACTCTGTTTGCCTCGGTTTCCTATTCTGTAAAATGAGCTGAAGAAGAAAATGGCAAACCACTCTGGTGCCTTTACCAAGAAACTCCCCCCCACCAAAAAAAAAAAAAAAAAAGAGTTGGACATAACTGAAAAGGAATTGGCCAAAAAGGGTTTTGAATATAAAAGCATCACTTGAAACCACTACTAAGACAGGATTTAAGATTCCATAAATGAAGTTGTTTGGTTATTTATATATATAATATGTATGTATAATGAAGGGCTAGGACTAGGTGGTCTCTCATATCTCTTCTAATTGTAAAACTCTATGAGTCTATCAACTTTTTACTGACATGTGACCTTCTTAATAAACAATTTATCAAACTTGTCAGAGGCAGGTTAATGTTATAGTGGATACAGCTTAAAGTAAGAAGGGAAATTCAAATCCAACCACAGACATTTACTACCTATGTAACCATGGGTACATATTTTAATCTCTTGTTTGCCTCAGTTTCTTCAGCTGTAAAATGGGGATATTAAGAACAGCTACCTTGAAGGATTGTTATGAGGATAAAATGAGGTAATATTTGTAAAGCACTTAACATAGTGTCTGGGACATAGTAGGTGCAATATAATTGCTTGTTCCCTTTCTTCCCTACCTCTTTCATCTTAGGTAATACGGTTTACTAAATAGAGTGAGCTCATCAAACGGGGTTTTCATCTAAACACATGCATCAGAAAATTGAGTTGCTTAAATTCTATAGGGCCCTGCCCTAATTTTTAATTATGTACTGTGGCTTTAGATTTGCTTTCTAAAAGCTAATTCTTTTTTTTCTATGTTATATTCCATGTATAATATTTAATAATAGTAAAATACTTATATTACTAAAACAATCTATATAGAGAAGAAAATAATATATTTTCTGAGCAATTAAAAGGATATGCCTAAAAGTTCCATCCATGTAATATCAACTTAGTAATTACTGAACAAATTGCTCCAAAGTGCCATAACATTTGTGCAGTCTTTATTGATTATCCCTAGGCCTTTGATTCCATTCCAAACTTAAGGCTTATCCAGATACTGCAAATATATTAAATAGAACCAAATGTTCTCTATTTAAAACATGACCCTAATACAATAAGGTAAAAAAAAATTGATATGAAACATAGCTTTTTCAGGGAAATAGTTTAAGCTTATTTTGATTCTGTCTCATCTTAAATTTATTATAATCTCCTTTGAACAGAAAAAAATGTAATTTCCAAATTAAATCATTTAATTTATCAATCATTTGATGCATCTGAATGACATGCTACGTGGCTTCAACAAAAATGCATTTAAGAACTCCTTCATCTCATGGAATCTTTCTCCAATATTACTAAATATCATTTGCATTCAACAAGGATAAAATTCTTATTATTTGCCAAAGAAAGATGGAGACTGAATATTTCATATTTGAATATAGATGTCAAATTGAACCAATGGATGAAAGTGATATGTACAAATATCTTGATATCCTCTAAGCCAGACATATCAATCATAAAGATACCTAGGAAAAGGTCATCATTGAATTTCAAGAATATTACTGACATCCTAGTCAAATTTAAGTTGGAATACTTAAAATTGGATACTTAAAACAATTAGCACTTCTGCAATACTAGTATTAATTTACACTTTCAGAACCACAGCAGATTTGTAAAGTATCTTAACAAAGTCATATACAATATTAATGAAACATAGGACCCATCACCCTAAGTTAATTATAAAAAGATAAAAACTTCATTAAAAAGGAGAAAGATGATGGAAATACATACCCAGAGTACATAACTAAAAAATGTTTTTTAACAAATCTATAGAAATACTTTGAAATGAGAAGCCTAACTTCATTAAGCATTATAATAAAGACTGACTACAGGTACATTTCTTTAGATTTGTTGAATATAATCAAAAGATATTTACTTTCAGTTGAAATCTTTGAAACTATTAAAACACTAGAGCTAACTCAAAATGCCCTGCACAGTTGATACCTGCACAAACTAAGCCAATCACATACTTACAATGACTGTTAGTCCATAAATATTTATTAAACATCTACTGTGTGTCAGGTGTTGTGTTAAAGACTGGAGATACAAAAAAAGGCAAAAGAAGGAGGACATAATCTAATGGAGAAAATGTCATATTATATAAAAATCATTTACAGGATAAATTGGAGATCATCAACAGAGAAGAGGCAGTAGAATTAGAAGTGATTGGGAAAATCTTCCCAAGGTGTAATTTTAGGAAGGTGTAATTTTAGTTGTGATTTGAAGCAAGTCAAGGAAACAAGGAGAGGGAGGTAAGGCGTATTTTGGGCACGGGGAGCAGCCAGTGAAAATGCCCAAAGTAGGGAAATGGAATGTTTTATTTGAGAAATGGTTAATATAGATTATTTGAGGAAATAGAAATTGTGCAACATTATCATGTAGATTATAAAATTTTAGCATCTATAAAACACTTAGAAAGAATTGACCAATGGCTAGAAGATTGAATCAGAGGATTGCTAACTTTCTGGACTAAGAGATTACAAATTCTCATATTACCAATACAGACCTCAAAATATCCTGGATATTGTAATTAATAAATTGTACTGGAATCAGAGCATGACTAAAGATTAAAAAGTAGTAGTAAGTAGTAAGTAGGAGTAAGATTTTTCTTACTCCTTTGGATATCACATTGTTCTATAATTTAAGAATGCTTAATATTAATTTCCATAATCTCCAATTTGCTTATATTCATAATCTCCAAGTTGCTTATAACAAAAACTTTTAAAATATAAAGGTTTAGCAGGAGAAATCAAAATTATATGGTATTATTGTTTTATTGTCTGCTACTGTTATTGTATTGAAGATATTTTCAATGAGTCTATAAAGGATGAGCTTAGGTCTTAATATTTTTATTCAACTTTTGAAACCAGTTTTTGTGTGTTTCTGGATAGTCCTTATAACACTTAATAAAAAGTTTTAAAGCAGTATATCAACTTGTTTCAAGACCAAATCTATCCAAATGCCATCAAGTTAAATAAGAATTTAATTATGACAATGATAATAACAACAATACCAGTATTGAGATAATTCTTTGAGGACTGGAAAATACTTGATATACATCATCTCATTTGAGTATCAAAACAATTCTGTATAGTAGATACTACAACTATTATTATCACCATTTTACAGATGAGGAAACTAAGGCTCAGGGAAAAGTGACTTGTTCATGGTCATATACCTAAGAAGTGCTGGATAGGACATTTGGTTCTCAGAATTCCTGGCTCCAAATTCAGTGTTCTAGCCACTAAATCATATCAATATGAAGTTCTAAATTCTATATTAATTTTAAAAGATGAGAAAATTTAAAGAAAATATTAAAATATTTAATTGTAGATACGGAAGAACAATTAGTAATTAGGGCAGTTTAGGAGACTTTGGGATTTTGTTTCTGTCTTTCTCAGTGACTCATAATGTGAAAATCATTTCATCTCTGTTAACCTCAGTTTCTCCACTTATGAAATAGGGATAATCATTGGGAACCTTCATTGAGCAATTTTTGTGAATTGCTACAAATGTGCAGCATTGTGATTCTTTTTTTATCAACATGTGGGAGAAATCTCATAAATATGATTTAGATCCATGCATTAGCCATCCATTAGGGGTTAAATGAACCCCTGAGTAACTGAAAGTACTAAATAGAGAATGATTAGGAATTTCCTGTTGAACTTTTTATAAGGGAGAAAAAAAGGTGATTCCATAACGTGCTGAAACAAGACTCTTATGAATTGCTCAATGGGAGAGGCAGGGTGTGTCAAGACATCTCCCCAAGAGAATGCTGAGTAAAGGAATAGTAATGTTTGCAATGCTTTAACCTATAGGCAGAGAGGGAGGGAAAAAAAAAAGTCTTTTATGTCATTAAATATTCAGAATGAATTCTAGTATCATTGGGCTATAAGGAATTGTTTAATGAAATTTCATAAGGCAATTAATTCTGCTTTATATTTATTTTCCTCTATTAATATTACCTAAACATCTCAATTAGTTCCAAGTATATTTTTGTTGTTGTTGATTCTATTTGAAATCTTTTACAAGGAATTTACAAGGAATGTTACAACCAATGCAGACAAGATGGAAGGGAAGCAATAAATTGGGAAAAATAATTTACATACAAGGGTTTTGATAAAGGCCTTATTTCTAATAACCGGGAAGTACCAAACACAATAATCATAGTGTAAAGTGAATTTTAGGAAGGGGCATTGGTGATAGGGCAGAAATCATTGAAATAATGTCCAATCGATTCTGAATTCTTAACTTTTAAGGTGCTGGGAGTAATAAGAACCATGAAAACCAGAGTTTTATCAGTTTCTTCCCCAACATCTAATCATAATGTAACGTAAAGTACACTGAGCTAGAGATCTGTTGACTACTGGTGAGGTGCTAGACTTGCCTATGCATTCATTTGGGGCAAGCAACCTCCCCTCACTGGTGTAAAACAGGAGAGTTAGACTCTAAGATACTTTAAATTCTGGCACCTTAAGGTTTGAATCACTCCAAATTCATCTTGCTGGTAGAGTCAAGAGAAGTTTTACGTGGATTTTATAAATGCTTAGCACAAACAGAAGCTTCCCAGAGTTGAAGGGAGATCAAAAGAGCTCCATAAGTTAGGTTTTCATGTGGTCAGGAGGTAGGAAGCTTCTAAAAGCTTTTAACTGAATGAACATAGCATAGTTATTGAGGCTTTCTTGCATTCTGAGATAGTAAAATGAATAATAACAATTATAGGTAGCATTTATATACCGCATTAAGATTTTCACAATGCTTTACAAACTTTGTAGTAATCCTGAGGTAGGAGCTATTGTTAATCCTATATTTACAGATGAGGAAACTGAGGCTGAGAGAAATAAATGACTTGTCCTGGGTCACACACAACTAGGAAGTATCTGAAACTGGATTTAACCTCAGGTTTTCCTCTTTCTTAGTTCAGCACTCTATCCACTGTACCATCTAACTATTCTAATAGGCTATATTTCTAATGTATGTCTCTCAAGTCTCTATATCATTATATTCTTATCAGATTCCAGACTAAGTCCTCTTATGATTCCATTCAGTCATTTCTCCTAGGTCCCTGGCTATCTTCTATTTCACTGTTTCATACAATCATGAAATCAAAAACTTCTTGGTCAAGAAGGACATTAGAGATTACTTAGTCCAAGTGAAGGAAAGGGAGGATAGAGCAAAGATCTGTGGGGAAGATCAGGGAGGTTGGAAGAAATGGTCACTCTGCTTTGAAAATCACCCTCTGTTACATGTGGCATTTTAGTTGTCAAGTAGCCAGGAAGTACAGGAGTAATAAAAGATATCTTTTATCATGTAATATTTGAATAAGTCCAGTCCATTCTCTATTCTCTATTTTCAAATGTGTCTGATGGAATTTAAAATTTAAAATTTTCAATTAGAAAATGGCTTGAATTCTTATAGTTAATATTTCCTATTCAGATTAATCAATAATCATCATCAGACCAAACCCTTTTAAAAAATGGAAAGTTTTCTGTAGATTATGATTTTATCCAAAATATTATATTCAGATCTCTCATTAGGCCTTATTATTCCATGATTTGTCTAGAAGGTGGGAGTTAGTAATAATTGCAGCAAATACATAATAAAAACTATTAAGTTGAGTGTTGAAATAGAAAATGAAAGGTTATTTTAATGATACTGCTAAATTGGTAGATTATATCTATGCACCCACAGACTTCTTGGATAGCTGAACAAGTCAGGAAATGTAGTAATTTGTTAGACTCTGCTATCAACTCTTTTTCTGTGAACATGTTCTTCTCCTATATATGTTCCAAGAGTTCTATGAACTCAGAATCTTCTGATGTTGGCAATAGTGTGACTTGGAAGATTGAGCCAACAAGTCATTCATACACATCTCCTTCTTTGAAAAAAAGAATGGAAAGTTATTAAGCCTATATAATACCTAGACATTGACAATCTTGAGGAAAGACAGACATGCAAACCAAAGTTTGAAAAATGGGGATGTAGGTTTGCTAGGTAAGAACCTTGCTTAGAAAGCTAGCCTTTATGACTTCTATTAAATCTATCTATCTATCTATCTACCCTTTTAATCTGTATATATGTACATCTACACATATATGTATGCAATATGATCAAATAAAATGGGCATTTCCATATACATAGCAGAACACAAAGGTAGTGTTGTATATGAAACTGCAAATATCTATTACATACAGTTTGTTTTTCTTTTCACATTTCTAAGTTCTAGTGGTAGCTTGTAAAGCTTTCTTGTGTGTTGATGCTTCTGTCTGGCCTTCCTTCTTTTGTTTTCTCTGTTTGTTTTTTTAAATATGCCTCTAAAGAGTGATATTATAAGTAAATTAGAAGAACAAAGGATAATCTACCTTTCAGATCTGTGAAGGAAGGAATTTGGGGCCAAAGAAGAACTGGAGTACCTTATGGAAGGCAAAATAGAGAATTTTGATTATATTAAATTTAAAAGTTTTTGTATAAACAAAACCAATGCAGACAAGATGGTAGGAAAGCAATAAACTAGGAAAAATAATTTACATCCAAAGTTTTGATAAAGGCCTTATTTCTAAAACATGCAGAGAATTGACTCAAATTTATAAGAATTCAAGCCATTTTCTAATTGATAAATAATAAAAGTATATGAACAGACAATTTTCAGATGAAGAAATTGAAACCACTTCTACTTTTATGAAAAGTGCTCTAAATCACTATTGTTCAGAGAAATACAAATTAAGACAATTCTGAGATACCACTACACCTCTCAGATTGGCTAAGATGACATGAAAAGATAATGATAAATGTTGGAGGGGATACATTGTTGGTGGAGTTGTGAACTGATTTCAACCATTCTGGAGAGCAATTTGGAACTATGCTCAAAAAGTTATCAAACTGTGCATACCCTTTGACCCAGCAGTGTCTCTACTGGACCTATATCTCAAAGAAATCTTAAAGGAGGGAAAGGGACCCACATGTACAAAAATATTTTTGGCAGCTCTTTTTGTAGTGTTAAGTAACTAGAAACTGGATGGATGCCCATTAGTTGGAGAGTGGCTGAGTATAAGTTACAGTATAGGAATGTTGCTGAATATTATTGTTCTATAAGAAACAATCAGCAGGCTGATTTCAGAAACGTCAGGAGAGACCTACATTGACTGACGTTAAGTGAAGTGAGTAGAACTGGAAGATCATTGTACAAAGTAACAGCAAGAGTATACAGTGATCAGTTTTGATGGAAGTGGCTTTTTTCAACAGCAAAGTGATTCAGGCTAGTTCCAATGATCTCGTGATGAAGAGAGCCATCTGCACCCAGAGAGAGAACTCTGGGGACTGAATGTGGATCACTACATAGTATTTTCATTCTTTTTTGTTGTTTGCTTGCATTTTGTTTCTTTCTCATTTTTTTCCTTTTTGATATGATTTATCTTGTGCAGCATAATTGTGGAAATATGTGGAAATGTGGAAATATGAAAAAGAATATATTTAACATATATTGACTTACTTGCTGTCTAGGGGAGGGGATAGGGAGAAGAGAGGGAGAAAAAAATTTGGAACACAAGGTTTTGCAAGAGTGAATGTTGAAAATTATCTTTGCATATGTTTTGAAAATAAAAAAGCTTTAATAAAAAACAGAAAAAGAAAAAATAGAAAAATATGCCTCAGTGATCCTCTTTCCCTTTTCCTTTATGTTTCCTTTCTTTTTGAGTTTGGGTCTTCCTATCTCACCCAGGCTTTAAGTGTAAGGAACATTTGTGGGTCTGATCCTACTATTGATCAATATAGAAATCTAAACTTGCTCTACTTCTCTGACCTGGCTTGGTTTGCCTCTCTTTAGGTAGTCTAGTGATCTTCTGCTCCCTGGGGCTCACCATATTTTATTAAGTACCTACAATGTGCTACATATTGGGGATACAAATAAAAGAAAGAGAAATAATGTCCATTCTCAAGTATTTTACATTTTATTGGGGATATATGTAGATATGTAAATATATACAAATATATTTAAAATAAATGAGGTGAATTTAAGGGGAGGACACTATCTGATGAAAGAAATCAGGAGACTTCATGTGGGAGGCAGTGTTTGAACTTTTTTTCCTTGATTTCCTCAAAGGATTTAGTGATTTGCCCAGCAACTACTAAGTATCTCAAGCTGTATTTGAACTTCTCCTCACTCCAGGGCCAGTGCTGTATCCACTGTGTCATGTAGCTGCCCTTGAACTGAATTGACAAAAAAAAGAGGAATTCTAAGAGGCAAACCTGAGAACTGAATACACTCCAGGCATGGGTGATAGCCAGTGCTAAGTTGAAGAATTGGAAGATGGAATAACTTGTTCAAAGAGCAATAAAAAGGCCAATTTGGGCATGAAGGAGAGTGATGTGTAATTAGGCTGGATAAGTAGTCTGTAGCTATGTTGTAAAAGGCTTTCAATGCCAGACAGAAAAGTTTATTTGTGATCTTTGAAATAATAAAGAGACATAGACATTATTGATTAGGAGAGGGGATGACATCAGTCTCTCATTTGAGGAAATCTCTGTAAGAATTGTGTGAAGGATAAAATAGATCAGACAAGAAGTGCTGGGGACAAGAGGAGCTAGAATGGTTGTGATTGGAAAAGAAAGAAGGGGACAGATCCAAGAAAAGGTGTAAAGTTAGAAGTGACAAGATTTGGCAACTGATTGGATATGTGGAGTGAGGTAGAGTGAAGAATCTGAGGATAACAAGGTTTTGCGTGAAAGATATCAACTGCAATAGGAGAATTCAAAAGAGGGGCAAATAAATTTTGTTATGCTTACACTGAGTTTGAGAATGCTAAGGGATGTCCACTTAGAAATAGTGATAGGAAGTTGGAGACACTTAACTAGATCTTAAAAGAGATGCTAGGGCTGAAGCCGTGATCATTTTCAGAAATATGATAATTAAATCCATGAGAACTGATGAAATTAGCAAGGGAGAGAGTATTGAAAAAGAAGAGAGCTCTCTTATTCTGTAAGAGAATGGTAGATCACCAAACTAGGTTGAAAAGGAGCTAGAAAAAGAGAGCAATGTCATGAAATCTAGGGAATAGAGAGAATCCTGGAAAAGGGGATGATCAATAACTTTATTTATATTAGAGAGGTCAAGAAGGATTTGACAATTAAGAGATCATTGGTAACTTTGGAGAAAGGAGTTTCATTCAAATGTGGTCAGAATCAGATTGCAAAGGACTGAAAAGTGAGGGGGGAAGAAGTGAAGACAATGATTGCAGCCAGCATTTTCTAAGAATTTGGCTGTGAAAGGAGGAGATACAGGATCACAAGAGAGAATGGTCAAGTCTAGTGGATTTTTTAAGAATGGGAGAAATTTAAGCATGTTTGGAGACAGCAGAGAAGGAAGCAATAGATAATTGGAAATTGATGATTAGAAAGAGTGAAGGGGATCTGCTGGAGAAGTTGGGAAGGAATGGAATCAAAGGTAGATAAAGAGGAGTTGGTTTTTGTGAGAAGGACTGTTTCTCATCAGATTGGGTCATAAAGGAGAAAAGAATGAGGTTTGGGGATTGAAAGAAGAGAAAAGGAGATAGTTCACGACAAGTGGAAGTTGCCATTTTTTTCTCTATTTTCTCAGGAAATTGAGGGGAGGTCCTCATTTGAAAATCTTGGGGGAAAGAAGTAGCATGGGAGACTTGAGAAAAGAAGAGGTTTGAGATAGTCTACCAAAAAGACTAAAGAATCCATTAGAAAGGAGTAAAAAATTGTTGCTTTAGTAATGTCCCAGTAGTAGTTTACTAAATGTCACACAAGCAGAAAGAGCCAAGACGTCAACTCAGTTCCTCTGATTCTAAATCATGCATCCCAATATGTCCTCCATTGCTTTTTATATTTCAGTAAAGTAATCTTTCATTGGCAATATGTATTTGAATCTGACAATAAGCTTGCAAAGGAAGGCAGGGAAGGTCATCATCCATGTTTAGAGAGGAGCTACCTGTAGCTCAGAGATCATCACATAGCTAGTAAGAGGAAGAGATAGAATGAGAATCCAGGTTTTTTCCTGATAATGTGTCACCCTAAATATCAGAAACTTGAGGTTAAAGACCTTTCTCTTTTAATTTGAAGAAAGATGCTGTATCCAGATTATCTGA
This sequence comes from Antechinus flavipes, assembly GCF_016432865.1. Lineage (NCBI taxonomy): Eukaryota > Metazoa > Chordata > Mammalia > Dasyuromorphia > Dasyuridae > Antechinus > Antechinus flavipes. The sequence goes on from NC_067398.1 coordinate 430,196,705, forward strand.
ACAGATGTACTAGGACATAATTAGAGTAGCCCATGTTGGGCCACTAATTATCTGTTACTGAGACTTTGGGCATTTAAAATGAGAGTTTTTAGTCAGGTGATCTCTCAAGTTCTTTCTAGCTCTAATAATAAATGATTATAAGTTCAGCTTTCGGTGGATTGATAAAACTAAGGATTCCAAGTCATTTAGAGAAAGCACTAAACACAGAGACATTTCCAAATAGATAAAACCTCTTTGATTTTTTAAAAATTTTAATTGTATATTATTTTTACAATTACAAATAAAGATGATTTTCAACATTCATTTTTGTAACATTTTGAGTCTAACTCTTTTTTCCTCCTTCCCTTTCCTTTCCTTCTCCCTTTATAAGACAGCAAACAATTTGATACAGGTTATACATATTCAATCAATTTTTAACATACTTCCAAATGAGTCATATTAGGAAAGAAAAATCAGAACAAAAGGGAAAACCATGAGAAAACCAAATCAAAACAAGACAACAACAACAAAAAAGATGAAAATAGTATGCTTTGATCTGCATTCAGTCAATTCTTTCTCTGAATGAGGATGTCACTTGTTCATTCCAAGACTATTGGAATTGTTTTGGATCACTGTATTGCTGAGAAGAGCTAAGTCTATCATAGTTGATCATCACACAATCTTGTTTGTATGTACGGTATTTTTCTGGTTTCTTCTTGCTTTACTCAGCATCAGTTCAGGATTTTCTGAACTCAGCCTGTTCATCTTATAGAACATTATTTTCATGTACCACAACTTGTTCAGTCATTTCCCAATTGATGGACATCTACTCAATTTCCAACTTTTTTACACCACAAAAGGAACTCTTACAAATATTTTTGAACATTCTCTTCCCCCTTTTATGATCTCTTTGGGACATAGACCCAGGAGTGACACTGCTGGATCAAAGGGCATATCCTTATTAGTTTTTAATACCCTTGGACATAATTCCAAATGGCTTCCCAGAATGGCTGAATCAGTTCACAAACCCACCAACAATACATTTATATGCCAGTTTTTTCACATTCCCTCCAATGTTTATCATTAGTGTTTCCTGTCATCTTAGCCAATCTGATAAGTATAAGGTGATATCTCAGAGTTGTCTTAATTTGCATTTCTCTAATCAATAGTGATTTAGAACATTTTTTCATATGAGTATAGATGGGTTTTAGTTTCTTCATCTGAAAATCATCAGTTTATATCCTTTGACCATTTATCAATTGAGTTTGAATTTTTTTTCCATTTTTTTATTAGGATGTGCAGAGAATGCCTTTGAACCATTTTTGGAAATAACAAAGAATTCAAAAGAGACTAGAGAGCTAGAGGTAAGATAGACAAACCTCAACCAGGGGGTGAAACTCTGAATTATTTTGAACTCCTATAGTAGGAAGTTTATGCCAAGAAGAAATAATTTGTTACATGGAAACTCTTTATAACAATCGTTTTCACTTTGTGGAAACAAACAATACTAATGGTATATATCTTATATTTGTCTATACTTTTGCTTATGCTGTACCTTTTTGCTTAGAATGTCATCCTTTCTCTGCCCTTCCAATCTATCCTTTAAGATCTGTTTCATAAAACACTAGATTATAAACTCATTGAGGGTAGCAATCATGTACTTTTTAACATCTCTGGATCTTCTTTATGACCTAGTTTGATGTGCAGTGTGAAGAAACTTGTGTTTATTGCGATTGTTGCATCATTTCAGCCATGCTCAGCTCTTTGTGATCCAGTTAGGGTTTTATTGGCAAAGATACTGGAGTGGTTTTCCATTGCCTTCTCCAACTTATTTTACAGATGAGGAAACTGAGGCAAATAGGGTTAAGAGATTTTCCCAGGTCACATAGCTAGTAAGTGTCTGGGGTTAGCTGTTAACTCAAGTCCTCCTGACTCCAGGCCTGGCATTCTATCTATTATACCACCTAATTTCCCACATGTAGGAACTGCTCAATAAATATTTATTGCATAAAAGAATGAATGAAATAATGATGGTTATTTAGTGGTAGCCTGGTGCAGTAGGTACAGAAAGATCTGAGTTCAGAACTTGCATCTGACACTTATTAATTGAATGGTCTTAGGCAAGTCACTTAATCTTTGTTTCAGGCATCTATATCTATAACTATAATTAATATTGTATTAATTATAATTAATTATATTGATTATATATAACTAATAATAACTATTATTAGCTATATTGCTAAAAGAAAAAAAAATAAGACAATAAAAAAAGTTACAAAAAAAAGGAATGCTTCATCCAGCATTTAGAATTCACCAGTTTTCTCTCTGGAATTGTCTCGAATCATTATCTTGATCAGAATGGCTAAATCTTTTACAATTGATCATCCTTATACAGAGAGGACTGGCAAGACGTACATGAACTGATGCTAAGTGAAATGAGCAGAACCAGGAGAAGCAGCTACACCCAAAGAAAGAACACTGGGAAACGAATGTGAACTATCTGCATTTTTGTTTTTCTTCCCGGGTTATTTTTACCTTCTGAATCCAACTCTCCCTGTGTAACAAGAGAACTACTCGGTTCTGCAAACATATATTGTATCTAGGATATACTGCAACATATCTAACATATATAGGACTGCTTGCCATCTCGGCGAGGGGGTGGAGGGAGGGAGGGAGGGGAAAAATCGGAAACGAGTGCAAAGGATAATGTTGTAAAAAAATTACCCTGGCATGGATTTTGTCAATATAAAGTTATTATTAAATAAAATAAAATATTAAAAACAAACAAAAAAAAAAAAATTGATCATCCTTACAATTGCTGTTACTGTGTAACAGCACAGTTCTGCTCTTCTTTATTCCTGGTTTTGCTTAGTTTGCTTTGCATTAGTTCATATAAGTCTTTACAGATGTTTCTGAAACCATCCTGTTTAGTTTTCTTATAGCACAAGAGTTTTTTTTACAGCACAACTTGTTCAACCAATTGATAGATATATCCTCAATTTCCATTTCTTTGTTACCCTCTCATTTTACAGATGAGGAAACTGAGGCTCTGGGAAAGCTGCTATAAATATATTTTGCACATATAAATCCTTTTCACTTTAAAAAAAGTCTCTTTAGGGTACAGACCTAGTGGTAGTATTGTTAGATCAGTGTGCAGTTTTATAGCCCTTTGGGTATATTCCAGATAGTTTTTCTGTTAAGGTTATACTAGTTTATATCTCCACCAATAGTCCCTAGTGTTGCAGGTTTTTCACATCCCTTCCTTGCTGTAGCATGTTGTGAAGCTCTGCAGACAACAGCAACTTTAGGCTGAATCATTTTTTTTTTTTTTTAATTTTGGAAAAGTTGCCAAGATGTATGAGTAAGAAGAGAAAGCAAGTGGGAGGGGAGAGACACAGAGAGTGCAAATTAGGAGCGGTTACAGTGGGAGTGGCTCAGGCCTCAGGTGAGCTAACTGGCTCTTTCTGTTCTGAAAGGCATTGCCTCAACACCCAGTTTCCCAGCTCGACTCTTTAAATTTCTTTTGCCATTGCTTTCCCCAGGATTACTGCATAGCAAGGTAAGGGGAAATGAGGGAGACGGGTAGATTTTCCTTCTTAACTTCTGAAATCTTAAAAGAAAATAATAACTTTGAGTAGAAAGGGAGAGAAACTTAACAGACAATGCAAAGGCAAATTCTTATGAATGTTGATTTCCTACTCATCACTTTGCTTTCAAGTTAGCCAGGCAGCTTGCCTTACTTTTCCCACTGTGACCTGGGAGGACTGATTCTGGGATTAAAATTAGATTTAACCATATAAACCAGAAATACATAATCTCTTCAAGTGGGTGACCACTGATTCATGAAGGAAGAAGTGTTTATCCAGGATTCTGATTATTTCTCTGAGTCTACTTTAGAATTCAGTCGGTTAGTCTTTGATTCATTGAAAGCCATCATTTTTTTTTTATTATTATCAGTTTCAAAAAGGGTGTGTATCTTGAAAAGCAAGCAAGTTTTTTTTTTTCCAAACTTTTTAATTTGCTAATTATAAGGGAAACACTGGAATGACTGGTTCACTCATTAGCAGGTACTGCTTAACTGGGATTTAACCTTATAATACACTTGTATCCTAAACATGGGGAAAAAATCAGAGGAAGGATTATAGTGCATAGGTGGATAATTTATGGAGACTTAATATTAACATTATTAATACTTTATATACCTAATACTTACATATTGTCTTAAAGTTTAAAAAATGCTTTGCCTACATTATCTCATTTGATCTCATTTCTGGGAAAATGTATACTAGAAAATGATCAGAAGATGATAGGATTCATGGAGAGAGAGGCTGTGAACTGTATATGTGAAAGAAGTATTACCACTAGTGAAGTCATATATATACCAATGTTCCAATACATTAGCCACATGATTTTTTTTTTAACTTAATGAATTGTCATTAATTCTGGGTCAGTACAATTATATTTTCAGTTGGTTTCTTTCAAAGAACAGAGGATTAGATATAGATCTAGAAGGGACTTTAGAGACTATGTAGTTCAACCCTCTCATTTTACAGATGAGGAAACTGAGGCTCTGGGGAAAATGGGTGATTTATCTAAGATCCCACAGGTGTAAGTGGTGAAAGAAGCATTAAGGAGAGCTCAAGAAGATCTGAATTCATATTAGATCTCAGATGCCAGCTATGTGACTCTGGAAACCTCAATTTTACTGCAGACTGCCTCAGTTTCTTCAACTATAAGATGGAAATAAAATAGCACCAATTCCTAGGGTTATTGTGAGAATTAAATGAGATAATATTTGTAAGTACCTTGCAAATTTTAAAGTACTACACAAATATTAGCTATTATTGTTCTGAAAAGATGGATCTACTCTTATGAAGAAATTGGTCCTCATGAATCCCTCGTATTGCAGTATTTCCATATTTGCTCTTTGGCAACAAGACACCATATTCTCCTATAATGATTACAGATCATTATAGTTACATCTTAACTATGGTGGAAAGAAACTTGACAAAAGGCTGTCATGGATTTGTAGAGTCACAGATTTAGAGTGGGCAAGGATTTTTGATATAATATAATCTAACATTTTAATTTTTTCATATAAAGGAAAGCCCAATGAATTTTTGGATGTTGAGAATTTTGGGACTAAGAAAAATGGGGTGAAATGAGGAAATGATAGAAGCTATGTTGCTATGAACACTGAAGTTTAGATTCCATGAAGTTGGAGAGGATAATTTGTTGTACCAATTCCACTTTGCTACAGGCGAATGAATTATATGATTTATTGGTCTTTCTACCTAACTGTTATGATGTTTATTTAACATCCACAGTGATCTTACATATACAGAGTATTCTAAACACTGGCATTTCCAGACTTTTTTTTTCTTTTAATGCCTACTTATTTTAGCTAAGCAAGTTTGAATCAGGTTAGGCGGGTCTCAAAGTTAACTGAACTCTGATCTTAAGAAGACTACGCCAGTTCCCAGACACCTTGCAGATGCTGAGTAATTTCCTTGTGGGTGGAAAGGCAGAAGACTTGGGGTTTGCTTAATTCAAACGAAGGATTCCTAACAGAAAATGTTCCCCTGTGTTTTTAACTTTGCTTGGTTATATTTTGAATGCGATCATTCCAGTTCCTCTAGGATTATTGCTACTGCATTGTAATAAATTCTGGTCATTGGGAAAAGGTTGCCAACCAAACAACATTGCTGGCAGCAATAGATTGGTCATATATAGGAATGGAAAAGAAAACTGGTATTTTAGATTTTTCTAACAAAGTAGAAAGTAATTAAACATGCAAAATCAAATAATGAATTTCTAAAATTTGTTAACTTAGGGCCTTTAAAGTCCTCATTCTGTTGGTTCTAAATTCTTTATAGCAGGAATTCTCAAAACATTGTATATAGTAATAGAGTAGAACAATTTAAAAAGTGTTTTGTTCTGTAATGTTAATTCTAAATTAAAATGCATAAAATAGAGTATTTAAGAGATATATTTATAAAGCTGGTTCTTTAACCAGGCAAAATTATTTGGTTTTATTTTTGTGTGTCTCTGTGTTTGTAGAAGGCCTATGTCAAGTTTTTTCTGATCCCCTCCTCCAGTTAATAGAGCTTCCCTTAAATTACTTTCTATATGTTGTATATATACTTAATATTTGTATGTTGTTCCCCCAGATAGAATGTAAACTTGTTAAGGAATAAGGACTATTTCATTTCTGTCTCCTTGTACTTAGCATATAGTTAGCACTTAATACTCCTTAATTGATTAATTAGGATAATAAATTTTCTAGTTTTGCTTCATACAATAGCTCAAAATGAACATTGCTTTTCTAGGTTTATGGTTGCAAATGCTTTTATGCAAATCTTTGAACTTCTGTGCTTATTATCTCTTTTCTTCTGACTGCTGTATTTCTTTCTTTGAATAGTATTGGTGGTTGGCAGGCCTAATATGAATTGTAAGAGTGAATAAACTGATTTGGAAAAACAAGACCAAATCACTAGGATGCTAATTAGAGTGGATGAAAATTACTTAAAAAATAATTAGTAGCAACAACTCTCACTGTCTCTTTAAAATACAGATATATTATTGGTATTATTAGTATTATGGGATAATGTAACACTGGGATATTAGCATTGGTATATTGGCAATTTATATATGGCACACAGGCACTGGTATGTGGCTTGGTATATGAAACTGATATTTGGGCAATATTGATGCGTTAGCAAATGTTGTTCATTCATTCAACATTTATGAAGCACTTTTAAGGAGCTAAGCTAGGTTGAGCAGAGATAAGAAAACTAAAACATGGCTTTAATCTTCAAAAAACTAAAAATCTTATAAGGTAACTAAGACAAAAACAGAACTATATCAGAATATCATAACTGCATAAAAGGGGTGCTACTAGTGCAAGTAACTGTGGGATCAGAGAAATCTTCATTAAAAGTTTGCATTTGAATTCAGTCATCAGTAGAATTTTGATAGACTGGATTATCAAATGGGGCTTTTCAGGCCTAGAGAATAGTGCAAATAAATGCATATAACTAGAGCACAGGACACATTCAGGGAGACAGTGAGTAGGTCATTTTGGCTGGAATGAGAGAATGGGAAGCAGCATGAGATAAGATTAGAAAGGTGGATGGGAGCCAGATTTTGGAGGACACCGAAGGCCAGGCTTTTAATCAATAAGCATTGAACACAATGTGATGTGATTGGGGTTGTACATTAGGTAGATGAATGTGGCAGCCAAGTGGAAGGAGAGATGGGATGGGAAGGCAGGCTATGGCAACAGCCCTCCCCTCTCCACCCCCCAAATTGTTGTTGTTGTTTGTCCTTCATACTCGGAGAGAACCAAAATGACATCATTATGTTGGAATTAATATATAGTGTACCTAGCTGTGGCTGATCAGATTAATACAAGCTCAGAAGTCTCTACCATATGTTTAACACAAATAGTCTATATGAACATTCAGAATGGAGATGTCTTTAAATTTGTGCATCTCATTTTTTTTTAGCTATTTTTATTTTATTTTGCTCATACAACACAGCTTTTTTGATGGAGGCACACCATGCTGGATAATCCTGTGATAGTGTCTCCTTTGTCTCTCAATCATTACCAAAGTTCTTCAGAGAGACATCTTTAAGAGTATCCTTGCATCACTTCTTCTGACCCCTTTTCGCAGTTCAAGTAATGAGAATATTAACTAAACTGATGGCCATGGGAATGATGAGGAGAGGAGACAGATGTGGTAGATATAATATTATAGGCAATAAATGACAATTTTTGTAAGCAAAAGAGAATTACAGAGTTGGTACTACAAATGATAAAGAGAACCAGAAAGTAAAAAACAAATCAGTTATTGCTAAAGGCACTAACTTTCTTGATCTTTAATCATTCACTTTTCTTTCTCTGTACCCTCTGCTTATTTTTGCTTTTATACACAGTGAATCCCTTTTCAATAAGCCAACAGGAATATAGACAAGATGCTGTGTTCTGAATATAAGTAGTAAATGTATAATATTTACAAGAAGGATATTTTGAATGAATAAAAATCTAAGACTGAATAAAATATCATATTTTGCCTAAAAGTAGTAAGGCTTTCAATCTTATGATTTTAAACATTTGTGAATTGAAAATTATGGCTCACTTTTTAAGGTCAGGAACTAGTCATCAATTTTAGAACATGAAATTTATGAGATTTCACATAGCTGTTTTTTTTTAAAGATGTTCTGGGACTGTTTAAAACTTGAACTTGTCAGGAGAGGTTTGGTCAATGTCAAGGAATTTGTTTTTCTAAAACTAGTTGAGAAGAAAGCAAATGAAACCCTATGCATATACATATATATAAGCAAGATGTAACAATTGTTTTGATCCCTGGAAGATGATCTCTGTTATCAGCCTTTGTCCCTCTGTCCCTAGGCAGAGCTTCTCAATGTAAGATGAGAATGCAGTGTGACAAAAGATCATTGAAAGATTCAGGGAACAAAAAACTCTAGAGGCAGTAATGAAATGATTCAACAAATACATTACCAGTATGTCTACCGCATGAATGACTGAAAAAGGCATTGTGGTATATAAGAGCCCACACTGAACTGACAGACAGGATATGCAGGTTCTAACTTGCTACTGTGATCTGGGGAATTCTTACCTGTCAAAATGAAGTCAAACTAGTTAATCCCTAATGTCTTTTCCAACACAAGTACTATAATAAATAGCCTTCAAAAAAATCAAAACAAAACAGTGTTGGTTTAAAAATAGTGATGCTACAAGTCTCTCTCTCTTCCTAAAGAAATAATTTTTGAAACATAATAACAACAAATATTTAGAAACTTTGAAAAACCGAGTCTCTAATTATGTCACTATTATCAAGAAAGGAACTAAGGAGGCAGAGTAGCTTACTGGAAGGAGTATTGTTTGGGAAAACAGAAGGATGAGACACTAGTTTTTGCTTTGACTAATTATGTGATTCAGGGTTTTGTAACCTGGAAAACATGAATTTGCTTTTAAAATATTTTGATAACTATATTTCAATATATTTGGTTTCCTTTCTATTTCTAGTTTTATTTAGTGCTTTATTATATGTTCTATACATGTATGGTGAAAGAGGGAAGAGAAAAACATGAAATTTTCACAAGAATTTAATTTAAAAGGAATTTAAAAGGAATAATTTAAAAGGAATTAAAATAAAATAAATAAAAATTTAATAGCAAGATATATTGTATGAATGGGTCCATAACCTTCACCAGATTGCCAAAGGAATTCATGGTCCAAAAATGGCTAGGAATCCGTAGATGATATCCAAGAGTTCCTTCTATTACTAAAATTATGAGTTTACATATCTCTAGACTTCAATTTTCTTACTTGCATAGTAAAAGAATTATAAGAAATCATATCCAAGGTCTTTTTTAGCTCTAAAATTTTGTTTTTCTATAAAGTGGCTTCTAAGATTGGCATTTTCTCTTTAAAATGGATTTATATACTCAATTGTACTATGGAAGAGAAATAGATAAAGCATTTCTTAATATGCTTTCTATGTTCCAGGAACTGGACTAAATGTTAGAACATTTAAATAGATAAAAAATTTTAGAAATGAAGAAACCTTTGGATGTCATCTGAAGCTTTTGTAGTTTATAAATTCCTTTGACTGCCTGGTGAAGGTTATGGACCTCTTTCTCAGAATAATATTTTAAAAATATAAAATTAAGAAAAATGTAGAATTACAAACGAAACCATGTAAAGAAAAAGGCATTTGAAGCCAGGGAGTAACCAACTGGAAGGATCAACATTGACTATATGAAGTATTTTGGATGGAAGTCATAAAAAGGTTACACTACTATGTAGGAGAAAACATTCCTGCTTCTCTATTCTTCATCATCATATTCTTGTTTAAAATGAAAATTGTTTTTTGTTGAAAATTGATGTGCTGTTAATGGTGATGACATTTGATTAAAATGACTTTGTTGTATTACCATGTCATTGGGTTGATATCTGGCTGTGACCACTGGCTGTGACCTTGTGTTAACTTGGGCCATATATGGATATAACACTGAACCTATTTTGATTAGTCAGTTAGGGCCAATCATTGGGCAGATGATTCTAAATATCATGTGTTATTGATCATCATAATTCAAATAGTTAATTTGGTCAGGATCATAGTATTGAAAAGCATATAGAACTAAAAATTGTTTTTACATGTAATTGGGAAAAATATTATTTTAAAAAAGTATATAGAATCGTAGAACTTAGTTGGGTTTATTTAAATATGCATTGCTAACATTTATTTGTTTTGAAAAGTGTTATGTATATTATCTTATTTAATTTAACCCAGTGAGGTAGGTGCTATCATTATCCCCATTTAACAGATGAAGAAAATGAGACTAAAAGAGGTTAAATGGCTTTCCAAGGATAGTAAATGTCAGGAGGTCAGAATCAAGCTCAGATCTTCTTGATTACAGGTCCTCCTATGCTATCCACTCAACCATGTTGCCTCCAGGCACAGTATTTATTTCCCTTGTTCTCTATTATGTTGATAATTTTTATTACATTCATTTTTAATAGATTGTAAGTTTCTGAGAGCAAGGAAAGTTTTATTTTTGTTTTTATTCCCTAAGTATCAAATTCAGTTTTTCACATGTAGACAAAGCTAAATAAAATCTGGTTGAATGGGAGTGCTCAGGAAGGCTGTTTAGTACGTAGATCAAATGTTAATGATTGAAATGACCTTCCCAAAATACAAAGAAGAATTTTATGGGAAAGGCATATATCACCATATTGAGGAAGCCTGATCTCATGTGTGACTCATGCATGGTCATTCCTATCTAACAGGAAGAAACATTTTCAATGGAAAGGTTGGTTGTTAAGGGGAAAGTCTCTCTGATACATCATCTTCAGTGAGGTATGCACTGACTTAAATTTTCTAACAAGCAACTAGCTTTCAGCCTTTAATTGAAACACAGTATTAATTAAATTATGTCATAAATTGACTTAAAAGCCATGAGAGTCTTTTATTCATGTAGTGTCATTCAGGTTAAAGGCATTGCAAAATATTTTTGAGAATGAATAATACTTGGGCTACACAAGAGGGAATACAGTTTTTCTTCTTTGCAGGTTTAGGTCATTGTATCCAAATGCTGTCATAGAACAATATTGCCTTGGTTACATGAGATTTGCAATCAAATGCCCTCATCAATTATTTTAAAAAATTTTAGACCATTCCTTTCCATGATAAAAAGAAAAAAAAGTTTTAAAATGAGAACTTACTATTATTGATGATACAATTACATCCACTTTAGTTTCCTAAGGGAACAACACAAAAAAAGACATGTGAGAGTTATTTATTAGTCAGTTGCATTGCTAAGTATTGATTTTTAAAACCAATTTATATGCCACTTCATATTAGAGAAGCTGTTATTTCCAGGTTTGGAAGGGCTTATCTAATACAAGAGAAACTACTTAAAAATGAAAATAATGGTTTTGTGTGTGTTATGGTTTTAAAATCAAGTTTGTCAGCATAACAAATTTTCCTGCTGTCTGATTAGGAATTTTTATCTATCCTCTTATGTCTCTCAACTATAGATCTCCACAAATATCACTGGCGGGCTGGGACAAATTAAGAAAGGCTTCTAGCAGAACAAGGGATACCTCTTACGGTAATCTTTTAAGATGATATGGGCAAGGGTAGCACAGATTGGACAGTTATAGATGAATTGTGACCTGGAACATTGCTGTCAGCTCCTCAATTGATGAGATGATGAGATACATTTGAGTTTTTGAGAGAGTTCTAGATTTTTTGGAACTGTTCACTTTCCTGAAGACTTGAGATGGTTGATTGATAATAGTGCCGTTTTAGGGTGAGGTAGAAGAGGGAATTGCTGATAGAGAACTAGGAAAAGGGAGCTGTGTTTACCTTTCTACTGTGATTCTTTGGAGTGGGGTGAGGTTGGCTGGTGACTGCTTGAAAATCTCCCATGCAAAGCTTTAAGATTTAGTACTTTATGGAGAGCTACTGGTTAGAGATTTCTGCCTTATGTTTTTGATTGTACTTTCTGTTAAAAATAAATATTGGTGCCTTTTATTTTTATGTAGCAGTTGCTTCCATATGACAAACATCTAAAGAAATCTCTCCAAAAAAGTTAAGCAAAATTGTAGAATAGTAATTTTCACTGATAGTATATGGTATTTCCCACTTTTATAATTCACTATTCACTAATAGAAAGAAATACCATATGTTTTAATTTTAATACTAATTTGCTGTTTGGCATATACTCAACGTTTTTTTTTTCCCCCTTATCAATTTGCTAATATCAACTAAGCTACAAGACTTGATGAGTCATACAGAACACAGCCATTTGTAAACTTCCCTGGTCTTTAAAGCAAATACCTACTTTAAAAAATGATGAAAAGGGGCAGGTGCTTTTTTTTTCTTTCAATTTAAATTATTTTAATTTAAAGAAAACATTTATTTTTCTGCATTGAGCAGAAATTTACAAAATTTACCAAAAAAACTCCATGTTGTAAACATAATAGAAACTTAATAAATCTTTGTTGAGATGAATCATAGTTCAATTTTTCCCTTCTGCAAAGGGAAAAACAATACAGATTCAAAGATAGAAGTTAATTTGGGGAGGTGAACAACTCAAGATATATCTATCGATTTTTTTCAATGAATAGCCTTTTTCTTTCTTTCAGAATTTTACTTACTAATGGATGTATAATCCCATTGAGTAGGGGCTATGTAATTTGCTAGCAAATAGTTCACCTGCCTAGATGCCAAAGAAATCAGGCCTTAAAGAAATTGGAAACACTCTGCTCCTCCTTTAGATTCCCTGAACTTCCAAAAAGAATTTTGAATAGGAGCCAGCACTGAGTATATTTGGCTGCATTTCTGTTTCCTTAATCTAATGATGTGGAGACTAGGAGAAAGAAGACGACAGCATGTCTAGGAGAGAATGCTTACATTGGAAAGCTTGAATATTGTCAATGAAAATATCTCTTTCCTCTGAACAGCTTTTTCAGACAAAGGGATTTTTGGGAAACCTGTCTAGGACTGTCTCATACTCAAGCTCTCTTTGCTTTGTGTTATTTCTGTCATCCCTTGCTGTGTTCTATGAAAAAGGCACAGTCACTAGCAAGAGCTCAGTACTAGAGAGTTCACTAGGGATATTCTGTTGGAATTCTCAGCTTTTGACATTTTTGTTCAAACTGCAAATTTAGGTCATAATCAAGCACATGACTTCAGCCTTGGGTTTTGGGCAAATCATCTTTCCTATGATGTAGTTGATAGAAATGTTAGCAAATGTAACTCTATATATATGACAGCATATGCCGAAGTTTCATTCCTACCTTTTCATTATTGTTCTGTGTTAATTTGATTGATTATACCTAATCTTGGGCAGCTAGATGGTGTAGTGGATGAGGGTTGAACCTGGAGTAAGGAAGACTTATTTTAAGGAGTTAAAATCCAGTTTCAGTCACCATATGACCCTATGCAAGTCACGTAACCTTGTTTGCCTGTTTTCTCATCCATAAAATGAGTTGGAGAAGGAAATGGCAAACCGTTCCAGTATCTTTCCCAAGACAATCTCAAGTAGAGTCACAGAGTTGGACATTACTGAAATGACTGAATAACCTAATCTGGACATGGTAGATAGAGGATCAGTCTTGGAGTTAAGAAGATTTAAGTAAAGACCTTCCTTTGAAACACGTTGTCTGAGACAGTTACGTGGTGCAATGGATAGATTCCTGGGTCTGGAGTCAAGAAGACGAGTTAAAACTTTTGTCAGTCTTTTGTTAGATTGTGACCCTTAATCTCTTATTTGCCTCAATTTCTAACAGAATTGTGACAATCAAATGAGATAATATTTATAAAGTGTAGGCAATATTGATTCCCTCTCCTTGTATAACTGGGTTATCAGTGACCCAGGCAATTTCTTAAGACCAAAATGAATTACCAATCTGCCTCTTTCAGATAAAGTTACAGGAATGGAAGAGAAAAGAGAGAGAGACAGACAGAGAGAGAGAGAGAGAGAGAGAGAGAGAGAGAGAGAGAGAGAGAGAGAGAGAGAGAGAGAGAGAGAGAGAGAGAGAGAGAAGGGAGAGGGAGAAGGAGAGGAAGAGAGAAAAGGAGAGCGATCCATAGTCCTACATCTTGATGAGAGGTAAGAGAGCAAGCATTTATTAAGTGTCTGCTATATGCCAAATGCTTTACAAATATTTGTTTTATCCTCACAATGCTGCAAGGTAAGTAGGTTCTATTATGATACCAATTTTACAGATGAGGAAATCAAGGCAGACAGAGGTTAAATGACTTGCTTAGTGTCACACTATAAAATATCTGATATTGGATTTGAACTCATGTCTTCTTGTCTCCATGACTGACTGATAAGCTAGTCTACTAGGAGCGCGCATTTAGTTGCCATTTATTGAAGAGATCACCTAGTTTAATCCCCTGCTTCTATATAGACTAAACTAGAAGTAAGGTGCTATATGTGTCTTAATTAACCAAATCACAGTATTCACAAATTCCACAGATTTGGAAGTGAGCTTAGAGACTGAATTCTTATAAATCTTGTAGGGAAAAATGGGAATTTCACCTAGACATACTTAGCTTAAATGTGTAGAATAGGACCTTTAATTAGGAAGTTGTTCCTCTGATGAAACCAGGTGACTATTAGCTGTAATATTCTCTTTATAAGCATCCTATATTTTTAAAGTGGGAATAGACCATAGGATCATGGAACTTAGAGTTGGGAGGGATATTAGCGTGCTTCTAACCCAACTCTTCTGTTTTATAGAGAAGGAAAATATTAACACAAAAGTTAAAGTGACGTGTTCAAAATCATACAGGTGGCAACCAGGATTCAATCCAGTCCCCTGATTACAAATTTAGTGCCTTTTTCATGCCATACCTACCTTTACTTATATGAACTCTTATCCCATTTGTTAGAACTCATCTTTCTGAGTTCAAATTTGGCCCCATGCACTTCCTAGCTATCTGACCTTGAATAATTCACTTATTCTTGTTTGCCTTAGTTTTTTCACCTGTAGAATGAGCTGGAGAGGGAACTTTAGCATCTTTGTAAAGAAAACTCTAACTGGTATAATGAAGAGTCAGACATGACTGAAATGACTGAACAACAATAAATCTCATTTGTTATTCATCTATGATGGCAATCATGTACTTCTTGTATTGGGATTATTTATTATTTATATGATTTCTTAATCTAATTTATAAACCGTGGGGAGTCAAGGACTTCCTTTTATTGTCCAATGCCAAGCAGTAGTGAGCATTCAATAAACATTCTTGATTTTTTGTGCTGATTCATGGAATTCCTCTTGCCCTGTCAGTGCTAGCATTGTTCTGTCTCTTCTCCTACTTTTCTCTATGTTTTTGCACTTGATTATTTTATTACTTTCCATACCTTCTTTTTCCTCTCACTTTGGAGATGACTTTTAAATTTATATATCTAACCCTAATACTTAAAACTACAAGTATATAATGTTCAAATGGCATATGGAATATATTTACATTTGTATAACATACACACATACATGTTTATTGATTGACTAATATTATTACTCTTGAGTTCCAGTCTAGCTTCCACCACTTGTCATGTTCCACAAGCAGATTTAATGTTAAATACATTTTGTATTGAATCAAATATTTGTTTGCTTAGAACCTTCCTGAGGGATAATCTACTCTTCTTCACTCTTTGTCACTTTTAACATTATTGAGCCACCTGATCTTGGAACTCTTCCCTTGGCTTAAATGATATTAAATTGCTCTTTCACTGTCTCCTCCTTTTCCTGTCCTCAAATGTCTTTGTTCCCCAGATTTTAGATCTCTGTTCTGTTCTGTTATTTTTCCCTAGTTTTTCATTTGGTAATTTTATTTGCTCTGTTGGCTTCTTTTGCTGCCTCTCTGTAGATATATGATTCCCATACTTTATTTCAGTCTTATTCTTTCATCTGTCCCTCCTTAGGATTTTCCTGTTTGTATTGGTCACCATAACTCCTTATTGCCATTGATTATATCCTCTCCATTGCTCCTCCTATAGCCATCAATGGCTAAATGCTGCCCATGACAGCTTCCATAGAATTTCTTAAGTAATAAATCACATTTTTTGCAACAGTCAAGGATTTGGAAAATGTTTTCCTCAATGAGGTAGGAAGTGCAAATGTTACTATCCCCATTTTAAAGAAAAGAAACTGAAGCTCTGAGAAAGAATAAGGAAATTGTTCATGATCACAAAACTCAGAAAAGTCTGATTAGAATCTGGGATGGGGCTTTCTCTGTACTCCCCCTTTGTGCTTTGCATTCTCCCTCCTGTCATATTAATTTAGACTCCTGTGACCTCAACTGGATCATTGTAACAACCTCCTTAGTGGTCTCCCCCAGGGTATCCCATCCTATATATTTTAGTCAGATTATTCTTTTTAAAATTTAATCTTAATCTTTTTTAATCCAGTCCTGTCAAATTCTCATACTATTTTATACCATTTCATTGTATTTTTACATTGAGTTTTATATCAATGTATGCATATGTCACATACTTCCTACTATATTTTAAACTCCTTCAGAGTAGGGACCCATGTCTCTTGTTCATCTTGTAGACCAGTGAAACATAGGATATACCCATATTAATGGCTTTGTGACCATGGGCCAATTAACATTGAGTTCCTCACGTGTTTGTTATGAGAGTAACATATCTTTGGCACAGTCACTTTGTGAACTGTAAATTTCTTTATAAATATGTTGCTACCATATTATACTCTCAGTTGCTGATTGAATGAGTGAATATGCTGCCATGATGAGCATGATTATACTCTTAATTGAATAGTAATTGTGAGTGAATTAGTCAAAATTTAGGTTTAGCAACAGTCTCAGACAGAAGTTCTTAACTTGGGGGCCATAGATCTGGTGGAATTTTCATGTGTAGATTTCAAGGGTCTATAAATTTGTTTTAAAAATATGTTCATAACAGTATTTCTTTTATTTTTTTAATTTTATTTTTAATTTGTGGAATTAAAAAGGGTTTTTATAACAGTATAATTAAAAAAAAGATGGCACATGAAACTATTATGTATAACTTAATACTTCTTTTAAATATATAATAAAGTTATCATGTAAATTTCTTTTTAAAATCTATTTTGCCTCTCTATCATGGCATCACATTAGATACCAAATATTATGTAAATACAATTACAAATATGTAAGTATAACTTCCAAGTAAAATAATTTTATACATACTTTGATTTATCATTTCTTTCTCTGGATGTAGAATATAATTATTTTCCATCGTAGTCCTGTTTATTTTATTTTATATACTTGAAAACAGATGATCTGGGCCAGTTTGTCCCTCCTGTTTTGTCCTGGATGTTCATCATACTGAAGCCAAACTTAGTGTGGACACCTGATTAGAATAATTCATTGCAACTCAGTTCAAGAAATCTGCCAGCTTTAATCATGCATGTGTGTCACCATGTTAGGTAACAATTACTAATTGAAGGGAGCATCATTATAGTGTTGAAGTGATACAGTTCCAAAATACTTTAAACATCAAAATTTTAAAGATTCTTTTTTTTTTTAATAATCACTTAGTTTTTCTTGCTTGAAGGATCACATGTGTCTCCTTCTTTTGACCTCCCTATCCTCCAGCCATGGAGATCTTAGATTATCTCTTATAGCTGTAGATTCACTTCTTTTTGGATTAAATTGATTCAGAGAGACCTCCTCACTCTGAGAGCCATGTGATACTCTCATAGCCATGTGATTGTAGAATTGTAATATTTTCCTCTCCTTTTCCATTCTAGGCCCACAATGGATGCTCTTCGATTGGCAAATTCAGCTTTTGCGGTTGACCTTTTCAAACAGTTGTGTGACAAGGAAACAACTAGCAATGTCCTTTTCTCTCCAATATGTCTTTCTACTTCCCTGTCCCTGGCTCAAATAGGCACCAAAGGTGATACAGCAAATGAAATTGGAAAGGTAAACTTTGGATTAATTGTTTTCATTTTTAAGAGCTAGTTGTATTTGCTTTTACTTGAGCAATGTTTAGGGGGAAAGTAGGAGGAATTTTAGTGTAGTATTTCTGTAAGAATTAAGACACAACCAATTTTTTTCATATTTCCAATATGCTGAATAATATAGGAGTAGCAGTTTCTGCAATTGAATTGAATGGTTTTGTAGCATTTATTCTGATATTTTAAAATAGTTCTTGTGGTATCTCTGAGATTCAAAACACCATGAAGATGCTTTATATTAGGTATTGTGGTATAGTATAATATAAGATCCTTGAACTCTCTAAAATTGGGTTCTAGCCCAAACTTTGCCAATAATTACATAGAATCACTCAGTCTCTCTTCTTCAGTTTCCTAATCCATAAAGTAGAGAATAGTTCCTATTCCTACAATTTCACAGGGCATGTAGTAAGAATCAAGTAAAATTATGCATTTGAGAACACTTTGAGAAGTGCTATGCTCATATGGATCTGTAATCTCATCAATTTGGATGTTTCCTTCACTAACATATATTGCCTCCCATTCCTATGCAGGCCAAACCTTAGATATATTCTCCCATGTTCTGGCCACATGGGATGCACCCAGCATGTTGGGGATTCTCACCAAGTATTGTGCAAATGTAATTATTATTTTTCTCTTCTTATCAGTGCAGCTTTGGTCAATACTCAATTAAAGTACCAAACCTAATTAAAACTTTTTTGGTACTAGTGAAGATGAGTTAGTTCCCTTGGTCATGAAGTGTAGGAAAGTTTGCAAATCATTATTTTGCCCAAGTTTATCTCTAATCAGTGCTTATTTCCATGAAGTGTATTTCAAGCTTATTGTCTTTATTTACAACTTCATTTACTTTTTGTCACCAGGTAAAATTCCCTATAATCTAGCATTGTTATGCTAACAATTATTTTATAGTTCAATAGCACTTTTTTTCTCTTCCAAGGAATTCTGAAGAATTTTTAGCCCAGTATCTTTGTATAAGCCCTTAAACAATTCCTGGAGATCTCTGGGTCATAATTTAAATGAGGCCTGGAAATGTAAGGCCAAGAGAATAACCCTTCTCTCATCTGTCTCTTCCCTATCACCCACTCCTCCACCTTCCCATCCAATTCCAATGCATTTTTCTGGAAAGTACAGATGCACAAGAGTGTTATTTGTTGTTCATCCTTTGTCTAAAAGACTGATATCATCACTTGCATGTGAATTGGAATTTAAGTGAGGCAGTTTCAGTTGTCATTCTCACTTTCTCCCTCAGAACCATTGGAGTCTAGTGGCAAGACAAAAATCAAGATGACTGATAATGGCCCAGGATGTAATGGGCAACTTTCGCCTTTTTGAATTAAGACCTTTCTCTCAATGTTACCCCTAATAAAGAACCTGTATTTCCTTAATTAAATTCAAAATTAGTAATGGGTTGATAATGCTTTAGTGCCTAAAGTATTAAAGCATTATTATCAATAATGACATTAAATCTTTACAGAGAACTTTACCAACATAGGAAACCATGATAATCTTAAGAAACAAAGCACAAAAAGGAGAAGGTCCCCTGTAGACCCCCTCTACCCAGCTGCCTCCCCAGTAATCTCAGCAGTCAACCTGGCTAAACTGTTTTATGATCTCCCACCCAGAGGTCCTGCCATATGTCAATCAGAGTTGGAAATATTGTGGCAACATGACTTCTCATTGTCAGATGGTGTTGGTCTTTAGAGTATAATGTGGCACCTCTGATTTCCATGAGAAAACAATCTTCACTTTATATATTGTGAGGTTAAAAGCACTTTGGATTTGAATTAGTTTGTATTAGAGAGAAAAGTTAGTGATTCAAATCAGGAATAAAAATGTAGCATTTAATACCTAGCAGATTCTGGAGGCACTGACAGATTGCAACAACTCATAAAGAAACTGAAATGGCTTTCTGGAATATCCCCCTCTGTGGCTTAGGGGAACTCTCTGTGGTATCCAAGGAGTTTAAATAAGGACTGAAAGAGTGAGTGAAGGGCTTCAATCATGTCAACTCACCAGCAAATCAATCGATCAATCAATCAATTTTTATTGAGTGGTTATATGTGGCATCAAGCCTTTGTGGTACAATAGTACTAAGAGTCAGAGAACCAGGTTCATAGGATTTTAGGAATCATGAGCTTGAAGGAGACTTAGTGGATCCTTTCATCCAATCCTTTTATTTTACAGATGAGAAAAATAAAGCCTGGAATAGTAAAATAATATATTTAAATTGAAAACTGAGATTGGTACTCAAGTCCCAAATCCAGGATTTTTTTTTTATTATACAAGCTTTTACAATTCTGTCATTAAATAATCTCTAAGTTTGATTTTGAATAATCCATGTAGAGTAGATGGGGGGGACCCAGTAAATAAACCTGGGCTTGGAGTCAGGAAGACCTGAATACAAATCTGGCCTCAGATACTAGCTTTGTGAGCTTGGGCAAGTCAGTTCTAAATTTATGCATCATAGTGTAGTGAAAGAAACACTGGTTATGGAGTCAAAGAAACTTCAGATCAAATCTCAGCTTGGGTTTTTACTGCATGTGACCTTGAGCAAGAAGCTTAATGTCCCAGAGGCTCAGTTTCCCTGTCTTTAAAAAATCTGATGTATTAGACAACCTCTGATATCCTTTCCAGCTCTAAATGTCTGATTCCATGAAAAGTATTGGTGAAAAAATGAGAACTGAATGTAGGCTAGGCAGGGAAAGAAGAATGGCATTCTTGGGCTTGCCAAGCATTTCTTCTCTAGGATCACTGTTGATAATAATTATTAGCTGGGGCTCTATTTTTGGAATAAAATGCAAGTCAACCTGCCACTTGTTATAAATAAGGAGGTGGAAACTCCTACCAAAAGTCACTTTAAACTTTATTTTCTGAAAAATCCCATTGCCTTGTGTGCATTTATGGAGTACCTGTGTTCCAGGAACTATGCTAAATATTTTACAACTAAATTGGAACCTAAGGAAACTTCATCCAAATCCTAAAGATGGACTTTTACTTTCAACAACAACAAAAGATCTATTGTGTGGATCATCTATTTTATGTTGCAATGTAATGAAGCATATGTAAGCATTACTTTAGATCATGGATTGGCAAATTATGGAAGCGAGATAGTGCAGTGGATAGAGTTCCAGATCTGGAGTCAGGAAGACCCAATTTCAAATCCAACCTCAGACATTCATTAGCTGTATGATTTTGGGCAAGCCACTGACTTCCGTTTGCCTCAGTTTTCTTATCTGTAAAACAGGAATAATAATAACACCTACCTCTGAAAATTGTTGTTAGGACTATAATTTAATAATAAAAACAATAATTA
Source organism: Antechinus flavipes (assembly GCF_016432865.1). Lineage (NCBI taxonomy): Eukaryota > Metazoa > Chordata > Mammalia > Dasyuromorphia > Dasyuridae > Antechinus > Antechinus flavipes. The sequence goes on from NC_067398.1 coordinate 430,218,010, forward strand.
TATACTTAGCACAGTGACTGGCAAGGTGCAGTTTCTATGCTAAGATTCCCAAGGTTCATTTTCCTTAAGAACAAACTAGGGGAGAAGGGAAATCCCTAACAAATTTTAAAAAAGTGATAGGCTAAGATATTTATTTATTTTTCTATTAAAAAAAATAGCCTTTTATTTTTTAAAATAAATGCAGAGTTTTCAACATGCATCCCTGCAAAACCTTGTGTTCCAAATTTTTCTCCCTCCTTTTCCTCCTCTCCTCTCCTTTAGATAGCAAGCAATCCAATATAAATTAAACATGTGTAATTCTTTTAAACATATTTCCACATTTATCATGCTGCACACAAAAAAATCAGATCAAAAAGGGAAAAAAAGATAAGAAAGAAAAAAAAGCAATCAAACAGTAATAACAAAAGTGAAAATACTATATTGTGATCCACATTCAGTTAGGGTCAAATATTTTATTTAGATCATTTTGTTCAACTGTTCTTTGACAGATCAGAAAATTCTAAGAGTTTTAAGTGCTTTACCCAGAGTAGTAAGTTGTAGAACCAGAATTTAAGCCCATTTCTAAAAAAAAAACACAAATCCATTATTTTCCTCCATGCTGCATTGCCTACTTCAAATATGTCTGCGATGGATCAATTGGAACAAGTTCTTTTGGTCATCTACTGTTTATTTAAAAGACATTAGCAATGGAGCAGAAGAGATCTAGATTCACATAACTGTTCTTGAACAAAATAGAACACTGGGCCTGCAGTCAGGGAAATATGAGTTTATATCCCACCTCAGATACTTATGTGTTCTAATACTGGACATGACTCCTACATTGTTTGTCTCATTTTCCTCATTTGTAAAATGAGCACAATAATAGCAACTAGCTCTCAGGGTTTCTTTGAGGATCAAGTGAAATAAAATTATAAAGTTCCTGGCACATAATAATCACTATATAGATGTCAACCATTTTTATTATATTATTATGCCTTATTATGGGGCTGGTATGTGGTGCAGTGGATAAAGCACTAGGTCTGGAGTCAGAAAGTTTCCTTTTCCTAAATTCAAATGTGGCCTCAGACACGTACTAGCTATGTGACTCTGGGCAAGTTATTTAATTCTATTTGCCTCAGTTTTCTCATATGTAAAATTAGCTGGAGAAGGATATGATAAACCAGTCCAGTTTCCTTGCCAAGAAAATCCCAAATGTGGTCAAGAAGAGTCAGACAGGAGTCAAAAATGACTGAAATAAATTCTTATTATATTATTATTCCTCTAGTTGCATCTTAACAACAAGTCCATTTTCCATCAGGGGAAACTAGTATTTCTAAAAGGATTTGGGTTGACAATACATGTTTCCTCTTGCTCTGCTCCCTTCAGTTTGTGAGGCTTTGTTTAAATCCTACAGACTGGCTGGGGCTAATGTTCCCAGAGGTTTTCTATTATGCCATAATAGACTCAGACTTGAGAAGTACTCAGTACAAAAACCAAGGTTTGATTATTACTAGCTGCATGACTCAAGGCAAGTTACAAACTTTCTTAATATCAATTTTCTCATTTATAATATGGCCATAATACCTCTCATGCCCAATTCATAGTGTTTTTTTCAAGTCTAAGTGAGATGATGCATGTAAAATACTTTGGAAATCTTAAAGTACCTCTATAAATGTCATTTATTATTATTAAATATTATCATTTTCATGAAATATTATTTCTCCAAATGATGATCCTAGGGTTAGGGAGTGGCAACTTATCATATTTGAAAATTGTCCAATGTTAATATTAGGGTCACCATTTCTAAGACAAATAACAAGAATGTTGTTCATTTTTTTTCAAAAAAGTCTGAATTTATGTGATCCCATTTAGGTTTTCTTGGCAGACATATTGGAATAGTTTGCCTTTTCCTTCTCCAGCTCATTTCACAGAAGAGGAAACTGAGGGAAATGGATTAAGTAACTTGCCCAGAGTCACATAGTAGTATCTGAGGTTGGATTTGAACTCAATTCTTCCTGACTCCAGACTTGATACTTTATATATACACTAAATCACCTAATTGCCCAGAAGCAAGAGAATTGAGTATAGTTATTTATGCATATCCTATATTCCCCTATTAAATTACAAGCTTTGTGAAGTCAGAGACTATAGCTCATGTGATTTGTATCTTGGCCCCCTTCTCCCAAACACATTCCCCGTCCAGTGCCTAGCAAAGGACATTGAACTTAATAAATGAAAGTTGAATTGAGCTGTCCAGCAGTGACAGAAAAGATCAATGGTTTCCATTAACTTTTTCTTTTTGTTCACAGGTCCTTCACTTTGAAAATGTCAAAGATGCACCTTTTAGTTTTCAAACAGTGACTTCTGATGTAAACAAACTTAGTTCTTTCTACTCCTTGAAGCTAATCAAAAGGCTCTATGTTGATAAATCTCTAAACCCATGTGTGGTAAGTTATTTAAAAACAACAACAACTGGTCTTATGTTTCCTTTCACACTTTTAAAGCTGTATACAGGGTTGTAGCCTCATGGGGACATTTAGGGGTGCTAAGGCATTTGGGGACACCTGAGCCTCAGCTGACTCTCTCCTTAATTATTTATGGGGTGACTAGGGAAACACTCAATAAAAGCCTGAGCATCTGGCAATAACTGATGCTGCCCTCAAATTTTTAGAGCAACAGATCTCACTATGTTATCTCAGACTATTGTCTGGGACCTTCACATTGTGTTTAATCATGGAGTGTTTCAATGTAAGGAATGCTGGATTTGGAAGCAAAGAACTCAGACTCAAATCTCCTTCTGCCTCTTAGGCAAATCACATATAGTCTATAAAATGATTCATCTAGATGACTCCAAAGATCTCTCCTCCATTTCAAATTTATGATCCCCACATGAGGAGGATATACATATCATCTTTTGGCATTTAAAGATTTTCTGTCTATGGCTGACTGAGCTGTCTGTAAGTATTTAGTTGTATCCAAGACTTCTTGACCCCATTTGAGATTCTCTTGGAAAAAATGCTGAAATGGTTTGCTATTTTCTTCTCCAGGTCATTTTTACAGATGGAGAAACTAAGGCAAACTTGCTTAAGTGATTTATGCAGGGTCACAATGCTAGCAAGTGTCTGAGGCCAGATTTGAACTCAGAAAGCTTCCGAATCCAGTTCAGGCATTCTATCCACTATATAACCTTGCAGTAAATATTACAGCTAGTCATTGATGGTATAACAACCAGTTAAACCTTCTGCTAAATGGCCTAATGCTCTCAGATCATTCATGTAGCCAATGATATCAACATAATAGGAGAGAAAATCTTCATTCCCTCTATTTTTACTTGCCACATTTATTTCATATAGTGAAATTTATTTGAGCAGATAGTATTATGAAGAATCTTTTATTGGAATGATCCAGATTTACTATTTACTATCCTTAGTGACTAATTAATAGTATTTTAAAATTCAAACTTCAATTCAAGCTAGGTTCAATTAACTCCTATGCTATCTAGCTGTCCTAGTTTGCCAGCCTGTGGTCTAAAGTAACATTTACATAGGCTTCTTTTTATTGCAACATATTAATGCCTAAGCATAATAGATGATACATATAATATATTTATTTTTGTTGAAGGTTAGAGTGCATCTTTAGGATTTGGATGGAGTTTCCTTATGCTTTTGTTAGTTTAAAGCACTTAGAACAATTCCTGGAACATAGTAAGAGTTATATAAATGCTTATTCCTTTTCCTTCCCCTTTGAGAGTGGAGGTAGGAGTAACTGCCACTTGTTGCAGTGGAAGCTACTTCATTCTGGGAGCTGCAATTAAGTTCACTCTTATTATAAACTATTTAGGTGGCAACCATTATGCTAATAATTTCTGAGCTATTATATGGTATACTGTATAACATTTTGGATAGTATTTGGAGAGAAAGTTATATATCTATATCATAGATGGATTGTACTGCTACCTTGGAAGCCTATGATTCATTTTGATCAAATTCATGGAATTTGGTTTTTGCTCTTTACTTTCCATTTTTAGTTTTGTGTGAAATATTTACATATTTCATTAGTACTTTTATTTCTGTGTAGAAAAACCCAGACTTGTATAAAGGATCATTTTTCGTCTTCTTTCTTCTTGATCTTATCGTCCTCATCTTTTTTCCTTCCTATTTCACTTCTTTTTTTCCTCTTCTTCCAGTTATTTCTTTTTGCCTTCTTTTTTCTTCTCTTCCTTTCTTTTTTTCTCTGTCTTTTCCTCTTCCTCATTTTCCTTTCTTCTCCTCATTCTCTTTATCATCTTCCCCTTCTCCTCTTCCATTTTTTTTCCTCCCTGTTCTCTCTTTCCTGGTTTTCTTCTTCTTTTTTCTTTCTTTTTCTCTGCCATCTTTCCCTCTTCTTTTTATCAAATTTCTTATCTTCCTTCCCTTCTACTTTCTTCCTCTCATTCTCTATCTACTCCTTTTCCATTCCTTTTCCTCCTCTTCTTTCTTCTTCTTCAAGACATACAGTGTTAAAGCATTTGAAAAAATAGTTGTGATTATTCCTTGATACTTCAAAAGATTTATGTTTTCATGGGTGAAGGTGGTCTCTCCACAAATGTAGATCACAAGCTCTTCACTCTTTAGTAAGCACTTCAATAAGTTGCTGTAATAGGCTAATAGTACACTATTTCAGAGTCTGATTCTTTTTGTACAGCAAATAACTGTTTGGACATATATACTTATATTGTATTTAATTTATACTTTAATATATTTAACATGTATTGGTCAACCTGCCATCTCGGGGAGGGGATGGGGGAAAGGAGGGGAAAAATTGGAACAAAAGGTTTGGCAATTGTTAATGCTGTAAAATTACCCATGCATATAACTTGTAAATAAAAAGCTATAATTAAAAAAAAGACTCCCCCCCCAAAAAAAAATAAGTTGCTGTAATTAAACAGTACCTAGTGCCCAATCTCATAGCATTGAGCTTCTCCAAACACTGTTTAGGCTGGTTATCAGAAAACAGATGCATTGTTCATTGCTGAGTTGGTATTTAAGATCTTAGTTTGATAGGACCTGTTATGACAGAAGTTCTGTTATCATATTTTTCAGGAACTGAGAGCTATCTCTTTGCCACAATGAGGTATTAGACAAAGAAAGTTTTTCAGAGTTGTCCATTGTGTAGTAGAATGATTACAGTTATGTGTGGTATGTTGACTTTATTTTTTTAAAGTAATTTATGATGAATTTACATTGTAAAATGTGTGTTTTTCAGGAATTTGTCAGTGCCACCAAAAGGCCCTATGCAAATGAAATGGAAACTGTTGACTTTAAGGATAAACTGGAAGAAACTAAAGGCCAGATCAACAAATCTATTAAGGACCTTACAGATGGCAAGTACCTTTTAACCTAATGCTGTACCAGTGACCATATTCTGCTTTTTCTTCTGTCATCGCAGATCAATTATAATTAAATATCTGGAAGAAAGTTTGAGTAGTCACTTTGTTTTAGCCTCTTTTTTCAGGTAAAACCAAATGAGTTTTATATAACAATTTCCTCAGTATGAAGGTATTTTTCTTTTTATTTTCATAATATAGTATTTCTATTTCTATTTTTCCCCTTTGGGTCAACTCTCATGGTTTAAGCCTACAAGTATGTAAGTCTGTGTAAGATATTAGGCTTTAGATCTGGAAAAGAACTTGGAGATCATCTAGTTCAACTATCTCCTTTTGGCACTCAGTTGTTTCTGCTGTGTCTGATTCTTTGAGTCAGTTTTCCATTTCCTTTTCCAGCTCATTTTACAGAAAAGGAAACTAAGGCAAATAGGATTCAGTGACTTGCACAGAATCGCACAGCTTGTAAATGTCTGAGGCTGAATTTGGACTCAGATTCTCTTGACTCCAGGTCTGGTACTCTAATCATTGTACCACCTAGCCTCATTTTATAGATGGTCAAATTGAGACCTGAGGAACCTAAGTCATTTGTCCAAGGTTACATAGCAAATTTAAGAGGCATAATTAGAACTCAGATTCTCTGGGTGAGTGTTCCTTACCTTCACATGTATTTAAGATAATTAAATAATATACCCTATGCCAATTCCTTTACTTCTGCCCCAAAAATTCACTGAAAAGAAGGGGAAAAAAAGTTTCTTTAAGACCAGAACTAGACAGAATTATGAAGTGAGAGCAATGTGCTTTTAATCTTCAAATCTCTTCTCATATCAGCTTTATTTGTGCCTCTTTTCCTGTATTGTTACTGATGCATTTATAATCTATTGCTACATCATTATAACTTAATGAAAGCTCCTTAGAAGCCTACTTAGCTATCCTATCTCTGACAGTGCTTCATAATACTATGTGCTTTTCCCATCTTTCTTCCTGTTTCTTTAATTGAACACATCCTTTTCTTGTCCCCTTTAAATGCTTATGAATCTTGTATTCAGCAGAGTCTCAGTTTTCTGTTTCCCCCTAGCAAATCTTTAAATAATTATAAAATGGTATGATTATGGGCTTCTCTTCCCAGGCAGCATATCTGTATCTTAATGAAAGCCTTTTGGAGACATATCTTTAACCTGGAGAAATAATTCTAATGATGGACATTTCAAGGATTATAGAATTTGAAGTAATGAGAGATTCTTTTAAACCAGGGAAGAGCTCTCAAATCAAATCTCATAGACTGAGGCCTATTCTGCCTTTGTAAGAAACTAACACTCTTCTTCATAAGGGTGATTTTGTCATTTGCCAATCTGTTACACAGTATTTTTTCCTTGTGTTTTTCCACCTCTCTACCGTGCTTTTTCTTCATTTCTTTTTAAGCAGGAATTCTTAACCTGAGATCCATGGACTCCAATGGGTCCATAGATTTTAGGAGAAATAAAAAGGCAAACACTTATACACTTATTATTTTTACTAATTTCTTATTGAAATTTTGTATTTCTTTAAATTATTAATTAAAAAACCCATTTATTGTGAAAGGGGTAGGATGCTATACCAGATTATAAAATGGGACCATGGCACAAAAAAAAGTTTAAAACCCCACTTTAAATAAAAATTTGGTATAAAATTTCATAGGTTTATATAGATTCAATCATTTGTCATAGGGCAAATAAATGATTCTTCCTGTATTAGGCATAGTTACTTAAACAGTTTGATCCTTAGGACAGTTTATACAGGTATGTTCTTCAAAGAGTTTAAGTAATTTAAAATTCAGATAGACTAGGGATGATTTCTGAAGGCATACCTGTTATCTTTCACTTTCAGTGGACAGGGAACACTTTTGGAATAGATATAGCTTACATTTATTCAAAAACAACCACCACAAAAGTAGCTCCTTAAGACATACTGAAAGGTCAAAGGTAACATTTTTTTCTTGAAAATTCTTAAACGGAATTCTGTACTTAGAACATTCCTCTCACTCTCTTTTCAGTCAGTGGGTAATTTGTCATGAAATGGGGAAATGGGAATCCCATTGGAACTCTCAAGGTTTGCATCATATAGTCATGCAAGGCCAGAATAGGAAGGGTTTTTAGAGACTGCCTAATGCAATAATCCCCTCTAGACCATAACTTGACAAGCACTCATATTGACTTTGCTTCATGACCTCTGAGCGCCTATTCCACTTTTGGATAGCTGGAACTACTAAGAGGCTTTCTTTTATTGTTATTCAGTCAATTCAGTTGTATCCAACTCTTTGCGATCCTATTTGGGGTTTTGTTGGCAAACATACTGATTTGGCATTTTTTTCCTCCAGCTCATGTTATAGATGAGGAAAGTAAGGCAAAAGGTCATACAGTCCTATTCCCCACTTCTAGGATCTTCTCCTTGAGAGACATCCCATTTTCTCAATGTCCTTATATGGTTGCCCTCTTCTGGATATGTACTGAAGCTTAATCTGAAATTTGATGTGAAGAATGGAACACAATATAATATGTGTAGTCTGACCAGGACAGATTGCAGACGGACTATCACCATTCCTCTCTTAATGTAACCTAAAACTACATTAACTTCTTGGATGCTGTAAAGCACTGCTGGTTCACAATGAACTTGCAGTCCTTTAGGACTTAGGAAAATAATAAGTGTATAATTGTTTACCTTTTTATTTCTCCTAAAATCTATTTTTAAAAAACCTAAATTGTCAAAACTAGAAATGAGGCTAGTCTGGATGGAACCATGTTGGCTCCTTGTCATTAAGACTTTTTTCCTGGGTGTTTACTAATCATTCTTTCTTATGATACATTCTAGAAATTTGCTAGGTCAATCTCATTAGCTTATGTTTGTAAACTCTCTTCCCCTTTCCATTTTTATTTTGAAGAAAAAAATTGGCACAATTTTTCCTATTAGTTATGTGACACCTTTTCCTTCCTTCAAGATCTTTTGAAGATCATTTTCTCAGCAATAACAAAAAATGATTTTTTTTTTGTATATTGGGATTTAGTTTGTCTGGAACTGGTAACTTGAATTTATTATTCATCTATATCTTAACACAAAATGACAAATCATGGAATCATAGAATTTGAGAGTTGGAAGAGATTACAGTGACCATTTAATCCAAATCATATGTGAAAGGTATCTCCAGTATAATTCACCTAAGTGATTGTCCCTATTAACCACAGTTGTTCTGTCTATATGAGTCTAATGATCATTCACTTTGACAAAGAGAAGCAAAGTAATATTTGTGTGGTTTTGCCTTCTTCATGTCATTTACTCTATCTACTCTATAATCTTTCACTTTAACTCAAAAAGCAATCTCTCCCTTCCCCTCACAATAAATTTTAATTGTTTTGGCTTTCTTTGATAGCCTCAGTTCACTCTGAGCTTTAGCATCACATGTGATTTGTGATTTCAAAGCTTGAAGTAACCTTAAACATTATCTAGTCCAACTCTTTCATTTGAAATATGAAAAAAGAGACTGATAAGAAAGTGATTTGCTAATCCAAGTCAGAATCCAAGTCAGAAGTATGACTTAAATTCTCATTTTCTGGCTCCCAGCTCAAGTTCTTCCCATGTACAATTCTTTTATGCATGGCATTGTTTATGTCCTTTGGCTCCTGCTTCCCTGAATATCCCTGATTAGTAGAGATGCCTGCTGCCTCTGTGCTAATGTGTGAGCAAGAAAGTCTTGCTATATTGCTTGCCTTTCCTCAAAGAGATTTTCTCAGCCAGTTAAGTGGAAATTTTGAGCATATTGTATACTTCCTCTCCCATTCCCACCCCCCAAAATCATGGACATCCTACTCAAGATTGTCTGAGGAAGAAGATAGAAGTATTGAATGACTTCACCTCCCCTTTCATAAACCTATAGGTAAATAATGTCAAATTTGGAAAATTCATTTTGTGAAATTTGGGTTTAAAAAATATCTTTTCAGGCCATTTTGAGAATTTGTTGACTGAGGACAATGTAAATGATCAAACCAAGATCCTTGTGGTGAATGCAGCCTATTTCATAGGAAAATGGATGAAGAAGTTTCCTGAATCTGAAACAAAAGAATGTCCATTTAGAATCAACAAGGTATGTGCTCCATTATTATGTGTTAATTATCAAAAGCTGAACTGGGAGAGATTTTTATAGGATTTATATTTCAGTGGGGGTTATATATATAACTATATATAAGTATATAGTTATAGCCTTTTAGAAAAGAATCCAAATTAGTTAGAACTTTAAAAAAAATAATAATTCTTCAGATTATAATGAACTACTGGTACATCTTGCCTTTGGATATTGCCACCATCAGTCACTGACATTTTTAGTGCCTTTGAAATGGGAGTAGTCTTATTTTGATTATAAAATAACTGAACCATTTGATAAATATAAGATGTAGGTGTCATATGTGGCTGGAATAGTTATATATCTAGCACATATCCTCCCCTGGCTTTATCCAAAGGAAATTTTAATTCCTGTTAGAAAGGAAAGCAGGAGGTTGAATCTGGAGATTGGTCATTACTCTGATATCCTTAGAGAGAACGAATACTGGACTTGAATTATTTCTTTCTTTTCCCCTAAATATTATTAGTCTAAGGGATGTAATTTTTAGGTTCAATCTAAATTAACTGATTGCTATATCTAAAAGGATAAAGGATTACTCCAAACTTTATAGCCAAGGCTTGACTCCCTTCTCATCAAATTCTATATCCTAAATCTACAATGAATACACATAGTAAATAGCAAATAAATCTATTTATACAAGTCAGTAGCAAAACAGAAATCAGAGAGGATACATAGGAAAATATGTATATGTATATATGTATATGTGTGTATATCTAGATATGTGTAAGGGAAAAGGGAACACACACACACACACACACACACACACTTACTGGACAATACACACAGTAAATGAGTTTTCCCATTGGGAATAGGGTAACTCAGCTCAATTAAGAGAGAGAGAATCCCTGATTTTACCTAAAGGGAAATTTCCTAAAGTCTCCAGAGCAGCAAACTATGGGTTTGATGGAGGCTGTCAGTTCTTATGTCAGCTTCTTCCTGAAGTTCTCTCTTCATGGTCTTGAAGAGAGATTGGAATCTTGTACAATTTTTATATCCATCCTGGAAGCTGGAAGAACCCAAGAGAAAGAAGAGAGCTGAATTTATCCTCTATCTTGCTCTTGTCAAATCCATGCTGCCCTTTTACACAGGTCTGGGGCATGAATCTCCACAAATGAGGAAAGAGTCTCATATCAGTGGGCTCTGGGGTTTGGGTGACATTAAAAAAAAGACATTAAAAGGCATATTAACATTTCTATTTTCATGAAAGGTAAGTATGTGTCTGAAGCTAAAGAGTAGATTTGAAATCAAGGCCAAAATGCAAGGAACATCTGAGAGGTAACCTTAAGAACATAATTTACTTCTTTTTCCTTATTTGGGAAATCAGTACAGTGATACCTGATAGCTACTAGAAAACAAGGCTACTAGCTAATAGCAAATAATGAGAATAGGACTCAGTTACATTTGTAAAATAATTAATCAAGAAAATAAATGTAGTTATTTCTCACAAAAAAGGTCGGGGACCCTGGCTTACACAATATCAGTGGTACAGACTATAGGGAAGAATCTCTGCTTACTCTTTCACCAAAGATGGGGTGCCTGATGTGCCAGAGGGGGAAAAACCCAACTTTTTTCTAAGTCTTTATAAACAAATCCCCCAGTTTTCAAAATGTTTAGTGAATTATGTTTTTATTATTTCCTTTCATTCTGAGATGTGAGGGTACTGAACTTTATACAAATCTTGTTGTGAGTTAGGGAGGTCGTGTAGTGACTCAAAAGTTAGCAGAATATAGGGAGAGAGAGAGCATTGGAGTAGAAGTCATGAGACTTGGATTTGAAAGGAAGTAAGGAAAAAAAGCAGTTATTAAGCACCTTCTATACATCAGAACCTATGCTATCTCATTTGATTCTTACCATTTTACTACAGTTGTAGAAACTGGCAGACAGGTGTGATTTAGTTAAATCATTTGGTTTCTCTGGACTTCAGTATTCTCTTCTGAAAATAAAAGCATTGAACTGTGTGATCTTTAAGAATCCTCTGAAGATCTATCAGATTCTATGTGTAGAACACCTTAGTGGTAGTCAGATTCCTAATGAAGCAAGTTCTTACAGCATGCAGCCACTCCCATCTTGTGTGGGATTATCATTGAGCTGCTTATTGGTCCTCTCATCTAAGGAGGTTACTAGAAACATTTTTGCAAAAAAAAAAATCCTGTATGTCTTTTTTTTTTTCCCATTTAAATTCAAACCTGCCATTAAATGGCACCCCTTAGCAGTAATGTCAGTCATAAGCTTAAAGAAACAAATTATAATTAGACTATAATGGAGGGAGAGGTAGAAGAGGGAGAGGTCAGAACATCCTTGGCTTTTTTTTTTTCTCAAATCTCCATGGGCTTTCCAGTTTTGAATTGTCAAAAATATGAACGAATACTCTGAGATGAGGAAAAACCTTAGCACTCCAGCTTTCTCATTTATTAAATTTTAAAACTTCAAGCTGGATCCAGGCCTGATATCCTGTCTCTGTGAACAGAATTAATAAGGAATTAGAATGTCAGCAATCGTTCTCTGTTTCCCCTAATAGGGCAATCAAATGTCACTAGAAGACTCTAGTGATGCTTTCTTCCTGAGGACAGCAGAAGCTATTACTTTCCTGTGATTGCTTGGATTTCTGTCAGTCCTTGCACTTCTGAGTCACATTATTAAAGCTTTTCTCACATCTTATGCCATCTCCTTCAAGGCTTGCCCTAAATTTTTGAAGCTATTTATGAGTAGTTTAGTACATCTGGCTATTCCTACATAGGTGACCCAAATTCAGTTCTGGAATATGAAATAAATGAAGCTTTTGGGAAACCATAACTTCATCTAAATTTAGGGTTTGTCAATTATTTAACTGGATAGAGATTTTAAAATTGAAGTTTAATCCCTAACCCATTTTAAGTATAATAAGTCCAGGGAAAGAACTTGGTCATCTACTTTACCCATACTGATTGTAGAGTTTTCTGGTCATATGAAGAAAGGGAAGGAAGTGACTGCCTTCCAGTGATTTGGAAGTGGCCCGTGAATATCTTTCTTGATGACATAACTTGGACACTGAATTATTTTATCAGTAAAATTCCAAACCTTTCAAAAGGCAATGCCTTAGTGGGAAGGCTGAATCACTGAGCTATCAATTCCTTATTCCATAGTTTGAATTAAATGATCACAGATTAACTAGAAAAGGACTCTAAGGATTGATAATTTTTGATGATGAGTGTGTGTGTGTGTGTGTGTGTGTGTGTAGGAGAATGGCGCAAGGAAAAAGATATATGGAAATGATGTATTTTTCATAAATCAAAGGATATTAGAGATGGAAGGTATCTTAGAGAACTTTTAATTCATATTTTGCAGAAGAAGAAAAATGAATCCCTTAGAAGTTGAAGTGATTCACTCAAGTTATTCATTTAGTTTATGAGTTAATGGTTGTGCTGAGACTAGAATCTCGGTTTTGGTTCCTAATCTAATATTTTTTTCTACTACACTACATGTGACAAGGGAATAGTAGGAAGGAATACTTTTTAAAAGAAGGAAACAGATGAGCAAACAAACTAGCTATTGTTGGCCAGAGCCAACCACATTCAGTGGTTTCCAGAAGGAATGAAATCAGAAGGTTTAGCATCAATCTACTCTAGTTTACAAGGAAATTCTTTTGCAAAATATTTATATAAAAAACATGAAATTTTGCATTATTATTGGCATTCAAGTTAGTTCTATCAGGAATAATGGAAGAAAAAGCAGCATAGCATTAATAGAGAGAAAAAAGTAGAAAATGACCTAGGAATAAAGAACCTGGGGTTTTATTCTTAGCACAGAAAGCCTTAAACTATATGATCTTGAATAAGAAATGTAATCTCCATGAACTTCAGTTTCTGGGTATGTAAAAATGAAATTTGGACTAAACAAGGTGTTATTAAACTGTGATCTTCAAAGCATTTATATCTTTTTTTAAAATTTTATTTTATTTTATAATAACTTTTTATTGACAGAAAAGCATTTATATCTTAACAAATAAAATAAGTCCTAGTTTGCCTTCCTAAGTGAGGTTTAAATGTTCTATGGAGTTTTAGGGCAGCAGTATTTGGAAGTAGGTAGAGAGACTTGATATTGTTTTTAAGCCTCTGATAAAGGCAAATTAATTTGTGTACATATGCTGTTTTTCCTGATTGTGGCAAAAATCTACATATTTCCTATGTTTTATAGACAGACACCAAACCAGTACAAATGATGAATATAGAAGCTACGTTTTGTATGGGCAACATCAAAGACATGAACTGCAAAATCATAGAACTTCCCTTTCAAAACAAGCACCTAAGTATGCTCATTTTACTACCAAAAGATATAGAGGATGATTCAACTGGATTGGAAAAGGTATGGAATATAGATGATGATTTTATACATATATATATAATAACTATATTGTAATGGGAAAAATAGTGAACTAAACCATTTGGGGATTTGATGAAACCTAAGTTGTCTTGATGGGGAGCAACTTAATAGCCCAGTGGATAGAGTCCCAGAATGGGAGTCAGGGAGACTTATCTTTCTGAGTTCAGATATGGCCTCAAATGCAACCATGGGCAAGTCACCTAAGACTATTTGCTTTGTTTTCTCATCTGTATAATGAGCTAGAGAAGGAAATGGCAAGACACTCCATTATCTTTGCTAAGAAAACTCCATCACCTCAATTAATTTTTTTATATCTACTTAGATGTGCATATATTATTTTTATTAGTTGACTGTAAATTCCATGAGGGCAGGGACAGTGTTGTGGTTTTTTGTTTGTTTGTATCTCCAGTTCCTTTCCCAGTTCCTGGCATATAATAGGTACTTAATAAGTATTTATTAATTGATAGGCCTTTTCATGTTTGAGATTGAGGTAAAGAAGGATTTTTTTCCCTTTTATACCCCTTGCTAATAAAATACTTTGCTTTTTTTTTTTTTTTCTCTTCTTTTAGGTTGAGAAAGAGCTCAGCCCAGAGACTCTGCAGGAGTGGACCAATCCCAGTACAATGGCTAGCACCAAAGTGAAACTTTCAATGCCCAAATTTAAGGTGGAAAAAATTATTGACCCTAAAAAAGATCTGGAGAGCCTTGGAATGAAAAATGTCTTTGATGAAAGTACAAGTGATTTCTCAGGGCTGTCAGAGACTAAGGGAGTGGCTTTGTCTAATGTCATCCACAAAGCCTGTTTAGAAATAACAGAAGATGGTGGTGATTCTATAGAAGTACCAGGATCTCGAATCCTGCAACATAAAGATGAATTTAATGCTGACCACCCATTTATTTATGTCATCAGGCACAACAAAACACGCAATATCATTTTCTTTGGAAAATTCTGTTCTCCTTAATCAACCCTGTCTGTCTTTTACATAGGTACAGGTTTCTATAAACTTTGCACCCAGAGAATTACTTTCTAACTTTGGCATATTATTAATATTTTTGGAGCAGGGAGCAATAAATGCTTTTCATATGCAGTCATCACATAGAATACCCCCTTTTTTTAAAGCTATTTTTTATTTCACTCCTTTCTCAATAAAAAGAGAACAGGGTGAATTTTTTAGCAAAAAATATAAATATACATATTTATTTGATAATTATTTTTTTAGGGACTACTCTCAAACATGTCAGAGAAGTCACCTACAGGGGATGAGCTTCTACCATTGGTCTTTCAGATGCAGCAAAGACTAGTTCTAGGGGCAGATTTGGGTGGAGTGAAAGATTTCATGTATTGTGATTCACTAATGTTAGTATAGAGGGCTGGGAATACAGGGATCTGTGGCAAACTGTAGAAACCATACAAAATTGAAACGACCAAATTTTATCATTAGGTTCAGTTCTGCTTATTGACTCTAACTAGAACATAAAGCAGTCTGTTTTTGTAGCAGGAATTACACTATAAGCTCTGATGAGAAGATCAGACCTACTCAGAAAGTGAACTCTTTATTAGAGTGTTATCTGGTTAGTGCTGTGCACACCAAAAAATAGCTGTGGATTCCAGCTAACAAACAAAATAGTTTTGGACTCCTGATGTCAGGTTCCTCCAATGCTTGTAATCACTTGTAATTTGAAATAAAAAGACTTTCTGAGATTGAGAAGAAAAAGGGCTTGAAATTGGTCTCTTGTCTGTCATGATGTTGGGAAAACAAGGGGAACTTGGTAGATTTTTGCAGAATAAAACAAATAATTAAAGGGCTCGTGACTCTACCATTTTATAATTTTTCTAACTCAAGGGTCTGATTTAATGAAGGTTTAGTAGGGATTTAGAATCAATGGGGTATTTGTAAAGCAAATCTGTTAAGTTACTAGAACAACATACATCCATCTGTTAATTCTGGACAAAATATGATTCCTTGACTAATGGGTTACTTTGTGAGTGGGATCCTCTGTTGAGTGTCCTATAAATAGGTTTAATTTTCATCTCCATTTTCTTGTTGCATTTGTTTGGTATTGAGTTCACCTTATCCTATTCAGAATAAAAATGTTATTAAATTAAATGTCTATTTTTTTTCTTGCCTGCCATTTATTCTGTGACTTTACATAATATTCTCTTTTTAAATATCACAATCAAGCTTTAATGTAGGGGAAAAATAAATAGGAATATCAATGATGAAGAGAGGTCCAACTCTCTAAATTTTCAGATATGAAACTTTGAGGCTCAAATGAGCATTTGAGACTTGGAAGGAACTATGATGACCATGCAGTCCAATCTGTATATGAAAAGAATTCCTACCTGACAGGTAGTTCAACCTCTGCTTGAAGTCCTCCAAGGAAGTTCAGAGGATCCATTGCTGCTCTAGGCAGCTCTAATGGCTAGAAGTTGTTCCTGTTGTGAAGTCAAAAGAGTCCCTTTGTATTTTCTGTGAACTTTCTCTAACTTATGCCCTCTGGGGCCAAATAGAACAAATCTAATCCTTTTTCTACTTGACAGTCCTTCAGATATTTAATATACTCAGAACATACTGATATGTTCTTTGAGCCTTTCCCTCTCCCCTCCCCCCAAGGCCAAAGTAACACATTTTCTTCATCATTCTCTAATGATATGGACTTAAGACCTTGACCTATCCTGGATGTTTAGGGTCTCATAGCTTCCATATACCAGATCCTTCTTCTTTTCCTTCACCCCACCATATACTCCCTGCATGCCCCAAACCCTCTTCAAGTTCCACTTTCTTATCCCCAATCAATCTTAGAGTTTTAAATATAGAGGAAAGAGAAGAAAACAAAATAGGATATTCTATGATATTTTCATCCACTGAGATGGGATAAAATAAGAAAGCCTGCTAAGTAGCCCTGGAATCCCTTTCTATCTCAAGCTCTGGAAAAAAAAAAATTAAATAACAAATTATATTTCACTTTTCAAGAAGATTACTTTTTTTTCTTACTATGAATTAGTTTCTGCACCATCTTATATTTTAATTATGATGCCCTTAGAAACAATTATTGTCTTGTGTTATAAAAAGAAAGAGAACTGATTCTGGAATTAGAGGCTCTGGGTCCAAATCCCATTTCTGGCACTTGTGCAATCTAGGGTTAAAAGACATTTCATCTTATTAGGCTTGTTTCCTCATCAGTAAATGAGAGGCCTATATTACGTAACTTTTGTTGAAGTTTACTGGGAGAAAAATTGTTCTCAGATCAGCCCGTTGGGGCATGAAAATTAAGGTTGACAATTTCACACTGTATTGATTCCTATCAAAGGTAATTATAGCTCACCACAAGTAGTCATGTCCATTTGGAAGAAGTTCCTCCTCCCTGATCCCATACCTAGTTTTAAGATGACTGGCCTTTCTGATACCCATTCCTTTTAATCAAAATTCTCTGTACAGGTGGAGGCAGGTTTTAGCTTGGGGAACTTTGTGAAAAACTATAAATTCTCTGGAATAGCTGGATATCTATGTTGCCTAAGTTAAAGGCAGGTCATACCCCATTTCCACATTTATTCATAGAAAAAATTAATGAGGAAACCAATAGACCTTTTTTCTCTGCTTGGTAATAAACAAATATAAGAACAGCAGGGAAAATGAATATCTGAATAAAACAATGTGACTGCTTACTGATAGCAGTGGATCTGGGGAGTATTGCTATTGTTATGACTCTTGATCTTTTTTTCAATCTGCATGCATTTATTAAGGGCTTACTTTTTTTTTTTTCAGTCAGTGGGTTAGATTCTGGAAATACAAAATCAAAAATAAAAATCTTTTCCCTGAAGGAGTTTATATTCCATCATCAAAAAATTAATGATAATCTTCTATATTTGAGGTCTTGAGATAAAATTATGTAGAATTTACAAAGAGGTATGTGACAAGGCTCCTGTCTTCAAGAGTTGATAATTTAAATTTGATAATTTTAAAAAACAATGTTAAAAATCAATACAATCTACGATAATAAAACACTGAATTGCAGAATCTTAAAAATTAGGAGCTTAGAGGTGATTTAGTTTAACTCATGGATGATCAAGAATCTCTCTATAACATATCCAATAAGTAATAAAGAAGCTTTTAGTTGAAGATTGTTAATGAGGGGTCATCTATTTGCATAACTCTAGTTGTTATAGTTTTTCTTGATAGTAAAGCTTAATTTATTTCTTTGTAATTTCCAATTAGTGCTCCTCATTCTATCTTCTGGAACAAATTTAATTCTTCATATGACATTATCTGTCACGTCCTCCTTCCTTCCCCTGGGCCATTCTTTTCTTTTGTCAGAGTAAATACCCATCTTCTAGAAATTCCTACAACTGAGCCTTGTAAGCATAATTTTGAGGCCCTTCACTAACCCTTTTCTCCATCCTCTCCTATTCCAAAATGTAATATATGGAAATGAACACAATACTTCAGACATAGCTAAAGCATTTGGACATTGTCTCTCAATCCATCCCACAGTTACATTAAGTTGTTACACTCTAAAATCACCAGATCTTTGTCTTATAAGATTTGATTCTGAAATCCATCAATACCTTTTTGAATTCTGATGCAATATGTTTGCTATTCCTCTCAGATTTGTATTAACACTAAATAAGATAAATGTGTCATCTATGACTTTGTCACTACTCTAATGACCAAGATCATGGGAGATAACCCAAAGTAAGAAACCATCTCTACTCAACTCCCATACCACAAGGCCAACTCTGCCTAAAAAGAAATGTTTACAAAAGTCAGAATACTATAATATACATGCCATGTGCACTAAACAATTTGTAGTATTACTTTTTGTAATCAAAAAACTGGAAAGAAGGTAGATTCCTGTCAAATGGGAAAATTTCTACACAAATTGTGGTTTATGGAAATAATGCAATATCACTGTGACATAATAATAAAGAAGAAATAGTAGAGAACTAGTAAACATGGGAGACTGAGAGAAATGAGATGACATACAAATGATTACAAAGCAGAAAATAAAACTAGAAAAAACAAAATACACGACTTTAATAATGAAAATGAAGTTGAAACTAAAATTCAGCTGAATATAAAATTCAGATGAAATGCAGTAATGACCATGGAGAACATATAATTAGACACAGTTCTCTCAAACAAGACACTGGGGACTATAAGAACAAAATCTTGCATATTCTTGGAGCCATGGTTGTTATGTTAGACAATTTTGTTTAATTGCTTTTCTTTGTTATAAGAGTTTTATGTTGGGGGTGAGGTGGGGGTAGGGTATGTTGAGGAAAAGATTGAATTTTTCTTTTTTTAAGGCATTAAGAAAATTAAAAAAAAAAATGATAGCTGTGGTCAGAAAAGGCTTGGAATTGGTAAACCAATGTAGCTAGAGTGCCATCTAGTGAGATCAGCTATATTTCACCTGATAATCGTTTGTATTCAATTCAATGAACTTTATTCTCCAGATGACAGGAGGATGGCATTTGAGGCATGTATTTGAAATGGCAATTGAGAGTTGTATTTGAATTCCCCAAAGTTTTGAACTACATATTCAGAAATGGCTTAACATTTATCAGCCTTTTATAGATTAATAAATTAGATCAAAATCCTCTGAATCTGAAGAAAATTAAATTCAGAATGAGACTTCAGGCAAGTCATTTCATTGGGTCCTCAATTTCTTCATTTTTAAAATGAGAAGTTTGAATTATATTAACTCCCAAGTTTTCTTCTAGTTCCCAATCTGATCCTATGTATAAGGCAGAACACCTACCGTTAGTTGAATGATAATATATAATGTAAAAGCCCCAAATAGGAACATAGATTTAGACTTGGAAGATGAAAACTATTTAATTTAACCCCTTTATCTTATAGAAGAAGAAATCGATCTCTTGGGGAGATTAAAATGGGAGATCTGGATCTACATCTTAGCTATTATTACTTACAAAACATTTAATCTCTGTAGGCTTATTTCCACAGTGGTAAAATGAGAGAGCTCTTATCTATGATCCTATAATACAGAAAATTCATTGTTTATAAGTGCAATTGTAAGAAGCAGATTTTAGAATCCAGGTGTCTGGGTTTTACAGCATAAAATGAGAACTAAATGTATTCTGTCTGGATTCAGTCTTTCAACTGAAGGGCACAGGCCAGTTAGGTCCTTAAAGAACAGGACTTCTCTTCCTGAAGTTCTATGGTAACCCTGAGTGAACAGAGTTTCTGGTCCTATCATTCATGAGTTCCCATATTATATGCTTTCGAAATGCAATCAACACACTAACTTCAATTTTTTTCAAAAGAAATACTGAGAAAGATAGAAGCTACAAAATATTTTTCCAAATCACAGGTATACTCTCCTGCTTTTATATGCAGTCCCTTTGAAAAGTGAATTCAAATTTAAAGCACAAGGTAGTGAGACACACATATAGGGAACATGTGAGGCCAAGTAGACCCTGCTACTTATGTTTGTTTTTTTTCCAAGGTCTTAATCACTACATGGAAACTGCTCTCTCCAAAATAATATTCCCAGTGTTTAGCATAATACTTGTTGCATTCAAAGCATTAAGTGATATTCATTCATACAATTAATCTTTTAAATTAATTGTATCTCCACCATTTATCAATGGATCTAGCTCAAAGTAATTGCTTGATAAATATTTTTATTTTTTTCATTCCTTCATTAAAAAAAGAAATAAATGTGTATATATAGGGAATTCAATGATCAATTTAGATTTAAAAATTAAAGAAGATGGAATCAAGTCCAGATAACAGAATAAATATAAAAACGTAGTATAATCCTATAGAAAGAGTATCAGGAATGCTAAAGTAATGAGTTGAAGCTGGGAAAAAAAGCTTAGAATAACAAAAAAGACTGATTTTTTTTAAAGAAAAAATATCAAAGAAGGGTACAACATTTTGGTGGAGTAGTTGGGGGGGGGAGATAATGATAATTAATGTAACCTTTTTATCCTTCCTTTAAGCCTCCTATATCTTCTCTTCCTCCAGCTCTCTCAGCTAAGATCCTTTCATATTTTACAGAAAAAAAATTGGGGCAACCCACCATTAACTTTTTCTTCATTCTTTCTCATTTATCACCCAGAAGTCTTCTGTCACTATATCCTCCTTCACCCCACCTCATATGAGGAAGTAGCCTAACTCCTTACTAAAGTTAACCCCTTACTTGTTCAACCAATCCCATTCCATTCCATCTCCTCCAATAGAGAATGCTGTCTCTGTAATTCTCATTCTTTCACTTATTTCAATCTCTTCCTTTCTAATGGCTCATTTCCTGCTGTCTACGGATGTTCCCATGTCTCTCCCATTATGAAAAATTCCTCATTTGATCCTTCTATCCCCACTTACTATAGTTCTAAATCTCTTTATCCCTAAACTCCTCAAAAAGGCCTTCTACAATAGGTGCCTCTACTTCCTTTCCTTTCACTCTCTTCTTGACTCCTGACAATCTGACTTTGGACCTTAATCACTGCATGGAAACTGCTCTCTCCAAAATTACCAATGGATTTCTTACTTGCTGAATCCAAAAACCTTTTCTTATTCCTTATTTTCCTTGACCTTTCTGCAGCCTTTGAATCTCTTCATCATTTTCTCTTCCAACTACTTTTCAGACATCTCAAACTAGATGTCCAATAGACAGCTTAAACTCTATGCCCAAAGTAGAATTTATTATCTTTCCTCATTATTTTCTCTATTACTGTAGAAGTCAACACAATCCTCTCAGTCTCTCAGGCTTACAATCTAGGTATCATTCTGGATTTCTTACTATCTCTCATCTTCCATATCCAATCTGTTGCCAAGGCCTATTGATTTTATCTTTGCAACAAATTTCAAATACACCCTCATTTTTTCTTTTGACACTTGCCACCACTCTAGTGCAGGTCTTTTATCATCTTATGCCTTAATTATTGTAAAAGCCTGCTGATGGGTCTGCATGCTGAAGATTCTTCTTACTCAAATCGATCCTTCTTTCAGCCTTTAAAATGATTTTTGATTATGTCTGACTATGTCTCCATCCTCCCATCCTGAACCCTTCATAAATCCAGTAGTTGCCTCTAGTCTCAAGTAGAAAGTCCTCTGTTTGGCACTCAAAGACTTTTATAACCAACCCTCCCTCCAACCTTTTCAATTTTACCTTACTCCCTGAAAAATACTATCTGATACAGTGATTCTGGTCTCTTGGTTGTTGCACAAATAACCCAGTCTATCCCTCAGTTCTGGGTATTTTCTCTAGTTATCCCGCATGCTTAGAACTCTCTCCCCCTTTGCTTTGAATACTGCCCTCCCTGGCTTCTAACTAAATTCCATCTTCTGCAGAAAATCTTTCCCAACCTCTTAATTTCAATGCCTTTTTTTTCTATTATTTTCTATTTATTCTTATATAACTTGCTTTGTATATAATTATTTACATGTTTTCTCCTCCAATATATTGTAAGCTCCTTGAAGGCCAGAATTGTTTTTTACTTCTTTTTGTGTCCTCAGAGCTTAGTACAGCTACTGGAACATAGTAAATGCTTAATACATGTTTATTTATTTATGGATTGATGAAACTCTTTGTTAAAAGCTTATGTGCATAAGACTTTCAATGGTGGATATTGATTTCTCAGTGCTAAGATATAAAGTTGGCAAAAAGTTGGGAAGAGAGAAGACAATAAGGTTCCAGTTTCTCTTTAGAGAGAGATCCCTGAAGGAAGAGAAAAACTCTGGGAAGAAGCTGATGTGTAGAAGCGTCAGTACCTTGATTGTGTCTTCTCTGGAACCCAGGCGACAGAATCTCTCTTTTCTCAAGCTGTCTGCCCCTTATGCAGCCTCAGAAACTGGCAAAAAAAAGTTTCTATCTTATATAAATACACTTTGAACCTCAAGTTACATTGACACCAGAGAGAAGACAGGGATGCCCAAATTATGTTTCCCCTGCAAAATAAAATGATCTTCACATTGGAAATGAAAGAATGAAAATGACTAACAAGTAGTTTTTCATTGCTCTCAATACACTTGTCACTTGGACCAAAGGATCTGCATCTTCGAGTACTGATATTCTAATATACCTATATAATTATTATATTATTATTATTATTGGAAACTGTGACCTCTGAGGTATCCAGATGATGACCACAGAAAACAACAAAGGCACCAGAAGACTGGAGAAAAACAAATACTCTGATTTTCAATAATGGGAATAGCAGAGAATATGTACATTATAAAGCCAAAAAGAATGAATCATTAAAGACATGTTTGGTGAATATCTAGTAAGGGGAGCAATGATCATAAAGGTTGAGTATGTGGCTGCCTCAAGAACAGGTCATGAAAGTCTAACCTCATTTTTATCTGTGACAAGATTACCAAATTATAAGTGGAGAGAACTAATATTATTAGTTCGCCTATATTATAACAAAATTTTTAATAAAACATTTCATAGTATTCTTGTAAAGAAGATAGATTTAAATGAAATAACACAATAAGATAGATTTAGACCTTGTTGGATGTTTAGAATAATAGTTGTTAATGGTTCAAAGCTTCTGTTGTTGGAGATCTCTAATGGAGTACCTCAGGAATGAATTGTCTTTGGTTATGTACTATTTTACATTTTTTATTTTTATTTTCATTTTGAAAAATTATTGAATTTTTTTGCATCTTTACAATTTACCCCAGTATTCTCTTCTTCTCTCTTTGAAATGAGATACCGTAAACAAATTTAAAAATTAAAAAAAAGGAAAAATCAAAAGAGTTGATTAGTACATTGAAAAATTGGAAAACTTTTACAATGTGCAATATCTATGGATATTTATTTCTATTCCAGATAAGGAGTAGATTAGGAATGTTCTTTCATGTCTCTTCTTTTGAATTATGCTTGGTCTTTATAATTTTTCAATGTTCATTTTTGATTGTGTGTATGCATATGTATGTGTGTATTTGTTCTTTCTACTTAACATTGTTAATGTCATTGTGTTCATTGTTTTCTTGGCTCTGCTTACAGAATAATAACCTTCTTTTACATTCATGTACTACAGTTTGCATAGCTGTTCTCTCATCAATAGGCATCTACTTTGTTTCCAATTTTTTGCTATCATACAAAGTGATACTATAAGTACTTTGGTGTATAAAAGGGCTTCTTATTGATGAGTTCCTTAGAGTGTAAATCCAGTTGTTTAACATTGGACTGAATCCAAAAAGATGAAATTCAATAAAGATAAAGGTAAAATCTTTCACTTGGGTCCAAAAAAAATCATCTTCCTAAGTAGAAAACGGAAGAAGCATGATCAGATGGCAGTTGTTCTGGAAAAAGATCTGGAGGTTTTTGATGTTCTGCCAGCTCAGTATCTGTCAGTAGAATGATGTAAAAACTAAATAGGCTCATGTGACTTTGGGTTGCATTAAGGGAGGCATAACTTCCAGAGAAAAGGAAAAAGTCCCATTGGGCTCTGTCCACATTGGATTTCATTTGCAGCATTATAATTCAATTTTGGGTAATGTGGGTAATTGAATTGGGTAATTTAAGCAAGATATTGTTAAGCTAGAGAGCATCTACAAGGGAGCAATTATGATGGTAAAGAACCTTGAGACCATGTCATATGAACACAAATTGAAGGAATTATCTATATTTAGCCTGGAGAAGAGAAGACACAGAAGGGAAAGTGATAACCATCTTCAAGAAGTTGAAGAACTCATTCAGAGGAAGGATTAGATTTGTTCTGTTTTGCTTCAATGGGAAGAACCGGGAGCCCTGGAGAGAGAGGATGTAATGAGAGAAATTTAGGCTTGATGTTAGAAAACTTTATTACAATTAGAATTGTTTAAAAAAAGTAGAATATCCTTTTTTAAAAATATATTTTATTCTGAACTTAAAACATAAACAAGTATTTCCATAACATAGTAGAAGAGAAAAAAAGATAATTACATATGAAAAAATAAATCTATTATGTATAACTTGTTATTCCTCTTAAAATATATATTAAATTTATCATGTAACTCTTTTTTCTCTTTTTTCTTCTTTTTCTTCCCCCACTCCACCTTATAGAAATGTCTAAAGGCCAACATTAGACGCAAATACAAATATACACACACATATATAAAATCATTCTATATATCCATACTCATATTTACAGTTCTTTCTCTGGGTGCAGATAGTCTTTTTTCATAAGTCCTTTGCATTTAATTTAGGTATTTATAATAGTAAAAATAACTTTCCTTAAGAAATGGTGGATTACTTCTCCTTAGAAATCTTCAAATAGAGGCTCAGGGACTATTTTCTGGCCATGTTATTGGTGTGTGTGTGTGTGTGTGTGTGTGTGTGTGTGAATTTCTTTTGCATGTATATTGTAGTACATGGCTACTGAGGTCCCTCTCAACTCTCAGACTTTTAACATTGCCATGTGATCTATTGATATACCCTCAGGACTATTCTAGGCTTTGTTATCCATCTTGTTACTGAACCAAAAATTCCATTAGCCCTTTCACTATGTTTCTATGTGTGTTTCTCATTTGGAAAGTGAACTCCTTGAAAGCAGGAGTTCTTTCACTTTTCTATTTATATTCCCAGTGTTTAGCATAATACTTGTTGCATTCAAAGCATTAAGTGATATTCATTTATTAATTCTCATTCATTTACTAACTTGTTCATATTTATTCAAAATGATGGAGAGGGGGTTCTTTATAATTTTTAGACATGAAACTTCTTAACCAGTGAAATTCTTAACCTTAAACCCAATTTAATCTCCCCCCCCCCACTCAGTTCCCTTCTCCAAGATTCAGTATCTTATCCTTCACTGCCTTGCTTCATTCAGTAAACCTCTAATAAAGCCTCATATTTGTCAGCCTCAGAGATGGTTGGTACTGGATCCAGGAGATCTTTTGCCTCAGGTGGAGTACTTTAAAATGACACCAAGTGCTGCTTGCATTTCTGAGGTTGGTATATGGTGAGATCTAAGCCTTTTCGAACTTTGCTGGCTGTATCTATATATGAAAGGCCAGAAATGTGGTTAGACCACTTTCCTCCAGAAATTTTCCTCACCTAATTATCTGTATAAGAGAATAGAAAAAGCTTGGAGTTGAAAAACTGGGGAACCCTGAACCTTAGAGCTATTTGGAAGTTATTTGATTGTTCTTTCACAAGAATAACGAGCAGGTAGAGACTGGTCTTCCGAGATTCAAATCAGGAGGTACATGAGATACTTGTCAGAGTGAAACTGCCCATGGAAACTTTAAGCTCAGAGACCAAATAAGCTTTGCTTAAAGAAAAGTCAGAAGGAAGCTGAGCATACTAGCTTTTCAACCAGGACTGTCTATGGTCTTTTTTCTAAAGGGATTTACGAGTAGGACCGAGAACCTCATAGACAAAAAAATATGGAGAAGTTCTCTTTTCTCTTCCTTGTTGCTGATCTGTGGCTGGAGTGAATGCCTTTCTAAAAGAGCTATTCAAATAAAAAACTTTAGACTTTGACCTAAATGAGAATAATACTCCACTGTTCTCTTGAGGAAGAGGTAGTTAAAAGTCTGCAGCTAGAGCTGAAGGCAAGAAGCTGACAATCGCAATAGTCACATTTCCAGCAGCATTTGGGGAGTAGCAGACAGCAGAAATCATGAAGAAGTAGATCTCTGGAAAGAAGGGTGATAATACCATTAAGCACATAAAAGACATATCTTGTTGATACACGGTCACTATGTGTATGCCTCTTTACACATGCTATGTATGGGTATCTACTTTTCCCAGGAATGCTGTGTATATTTTGGGAAGGGTGTCCCAGTTTCATGAGGGAGGGATATATTTTCATGTGACTATTCTTACTATGTCATTTCATTAACTGCCTTTGTGTTGAACTAATTGTGTCATCTAGATAGCTGATCAAGTTAAACATATATGTGGTGCTTGTAATCTCTGGTTTTGAGTGGATATAGACCTATAAAGCACCTTGCACTTGGGATAACCATCTCTAGGTAACCTGCCATGTACATTTATTGGTACCAACTAGGCGCTGTGTCCCTTTCATGCAGAGAGATCAAAGTGTCTTCCTAACAATAATGACTATTCTTTGTTCATCCCTGGAATGCTGGGGATGAGGAAGGTAGATGTGTTATTTCCTCTTAAAGATAAATATAGAAATTAACTTCATAGCCAACTCCTTTATTAAGTCTTTCCAGACCATTGCAACTACAGTAACATTCTCTTCTTTTGAACTTATAATATCAAAATACCTTCTATCTGTGCTACTTATTTGGCTTTTCATCATGCCATGTGATATTTAAAATCTACAATTCAATTCAATTCAATTAAACGTTTATTATATATAAGGAACATTGTGAGGTTCTGGGAATAGAAAGATAAAAATTATTCACTCCTTGCCCTCAAGGAATTTATTTATTCCTGGGAATAGAAGGATAAGATATGGAAATATAAACATTTATAAATTTCCACATATGAGGACAAGGGAGACATCTGAAATGTTTTAGGAAAACATAAAAAAATTTTTTCTTTTAGTTGGCAGATTAGGGAAGACTATTCAAGGACGATCATATCACAGTCAAACCTTGAAGGAATTGAGAGCCTGGAAAAGGCAGAATTAAGAAGCCAAGGAATCCCAGGCATGGAGTATATTTTGCAAAAGAATACAGAGAAGCAGAGTATAATATATTAGTGGGAAATAACTACTAGTAGTAGTCATATATATATCCTGGAGGGAGAATACATGATATGAATCAAGGTTGGAAAGGTAGCTTTGAACCAGATTGTAGAGGACCAGTTAAGAATTTTGTATTTTATCTCATGTGCAATGGTGAACCACTGAAAATTTTTGAGATGAGCAATAGCTTCCTATCATTTATTACTAGTGACTGAAAGGGAATCCTAGAATCTCAGAGTACAAAGGGATTGCCAAGGCCTACTCTTTCAATCTGTGCTTGAATTGGAATTCCTTCTACAATAACACTTAAAGAAAGTTGTACAGACTCAACTAGTGAATAGCCCATTCCATTTTTGGATAGTTCTAGTATTTTGGAAAATTTCCTTCACATTCAGTGCCACACATGCTACTTTACATCTAGCTAGATTCCTCAACAAGCAGAATGAGGCTTAAAGGAAGAAACAATGAGAAGTACTGTTTCATGGTGGATTTTGGTTCTAATTATGCTTCAGGTTACTTACTAGCTGCTTAATTCTGGGCAAATCACCAAACTTCTCTAAGTCTCAATTTCTTTATTTGAAAAATGGTGATGATAATAATGGCATCTGCATCATAGGACTGTGGTAGAGATTATGTGTAATAATGAATGTGAAGCATTCTGCAAATCTCAAAACTACATAAGCCACATTTATAATTGTCTAGTCATTTCAGTCCTGTCTGCTTCTTCATGACCCCATTTGGGATTTTCTTGGCAAAGATGCTGAAGTAGTTTGTCACTTATTTCTCCAGCTCATTTTATAGATGAGGAAACTGAACAGTTAAGTGACTTGCCTGGGGTCACATAGCTGTATTTGAACTCTGGTCTTCCTGACTACATAACTAGTACTTTATCCATTGTACCATTTAGCTGCCCTAAACTAAATAGGGAGCTACTTTTCAATGGTCTAATCCTCTTAAAAGACACAAATTTAAATTCTGGAAGGTAGTTGTTGGGCTAAAATTCCCTAATTTTTTTCAAATGATATTTATGTGCTGTGTTCTTCAAGTTTATAGATAATAAGATAGATTTGGAAGCTATTGCAGTAGTTAAGGTGATGTGCATTTGAACTAGGATTATGGCATCAGGAATTGAAAGAAGGGGATGGAGAGATTCAGTTCAATTCAATTCAGTACAACAAAAAAATTATTAGTTAGTCACTAATCATTTATCAAGTATCATATGCCAGACAATGAAGTAAGAGCTGGGGCAAGAAAGAAAAGCAAAAAATTCCTGTCCTCAAAGAGTTTGCAATCAAATGGGAAAGAAATTTACCATTATATTGATGTGCTATTGGGATAGTTAGGTTAAGATATCCAATAGACAGTAGAAAATGTGGAATTGGTGTTTAGGGGATCTATTTTATAAATGTGATAAATGAACCTATGAGAGGAAGTAAGATTAGTAAGAGGGAGAGTAAAGAGAAAGAAGAGAACAAGATCTAGGAAAAATCTTTGGGCCAAGAAAAGGATGATTAGTCAGCAAAAGACATTGAGAAGGAATGACCTGTTGGATCCACTAGTGTCATGGAAGCCAAGGGAGGAGAAAATACACAGAAGATATGATTGGGCAAAAGCATTAAGATCTGTAGAATGATCAAGAGAGATGAGGATAGAGAAAATACCATTAAAACTAGCAATTAAATGATGGCACACTGATGACCTTTGAAAGAACAATTTCAAATAGAGGTTCCTAATTCAATCTTTGAGGGATTGAAAGTGAACGTGAAATGGAGAAGAACTATAGCATATTAACTTGAGAAGATGGAAGGACCATACAGAAAGTTTTTTTTTTTTTTTAAGAATATGGGATATCTGAGCATGTCAGTAGCAAACAGGGAAAGAGTAGATTGGTAGAGGCTAATAAATATGGGAGATATATAGGTCTAACCCTGAGGGCTATAAAGTTTCTTTATTTAAAGGCCCACAAAACAAAGTTTTTGTTTTTACCTTAGTCTGGCCCTCAGACAGTCTGAGGGACAGTGAACTGGCCCCCTATTTAAAAAGTTTGAGGACCCCTGGAATGGAAAAATACAATATACAAAAAGGCATTCAAAAACTGAGAGAGGAAGTAGAGGGTTATTGTATCAAAGTCTGGAGAGTCAGAAACAGAGACTGGAAGGTAGTGAAAGTTGGTTTCCTTGGAACCCTCTTCAAAATGGAGGCTTTAGAGGAATTTACCAAAGGAAGAAGAAACTAGCATGGTAACGGGATGTTCCTGGGTGAAAAGGCCACGGGTAAAGATTATTATACCAGTGTGAAGAGTTCCAAGTCACTAGGAAAGTTCCAAGGTGAGAGCAATGCCAGGGGACCATGATGGAAAAATCTAGGAAGGAAGATAATTTTCTGCAGATCATAGTTATACAACTGACTGAAATGTATAAGAAATACAATAACTGACTGTTTGACAAAATTTTTTAAAAGGTTTTTTTATTTTCAAAAATATATGCATGGATAATTTTCAACATTCACCCTTGCAAAACTTTATGTTCCAAATTTTCCCCTCCCTTCCCTCTATCCTTTCCCTTAGACAGCAAGTAATCCAATATATGTTAAACATGTGCAATTCTTCTATACATATTTCCACAAATATCATGCTGTACAAGAACATTGATAATAAATTTTTTAAAAAAGCATTTGACACAGTCTTAAATATTTTCCTCAGACAAGATATCCTTCAAGTATATTATAAGACTGCAAGATTCTTGATCAATGAGACAAGATAATGTTACTCAATGTTATCTCTGAATAATCACCCAGAATCTCAGATTTGGAAGAGTACATAGAATTCTAACCTTCCTGTTTTATAGATGAGGAAACTGAGGTCCAGAAAAGTAGAATCAAAAAACTAACCAGAGTTGAGAGTAGAAACAAGATCTTCTGAATCCCAATACAGTGTTTTTCCTGTATTGCTCTGAAGAGCAATGCTCTGAAGAGTCACCTCAAGTAAGGCTTACCAGGTCATAGGATCATAGTTTTAGAACTGAAAGAGTCTGAGACACTTAGTGAGATCTCTTTGATGATTGTAAACACACAAATTAAAAATAATGAATGTAAAGAATACATAGAAATCAACATAGAACAAATAATATATAATAAAAATGCTATCTGCATCCTGAGAAAGGACTAATGAACAGAAGTATGTATAGAATAATTTTACAATCAAGGATGATAAAAGTTTACGAAGGGGAAATCCTTCAGCACTTTAGATAAATCCTTTAATTTTAAGGAAGAAATTGAACAATAATTACATAGGATGAGAAAGCATGGATAACGTCCTTGAAAGAAGTAGCTATAGATCATAAGACCATTGTTTGAGAGAGGAAAGGGACCACAGAAGTCATCTATGTATTGAAGTATAATTAAGTCTTAACAGCTGTGTTAGCTAATAATATTTTGTATTCTGTCATTTCGGTCATGTCTTTGTGACTCCATTTGAGATTTTCTTGGCAAAGATACAAATCACTAGAGTGATTTATTATTTCCTTCTCCAGTTTTTTTTTTTTAACAGATGAGGAAACTGAGGCAAACAGGGTTAAGTGACTTGCCCCGGTCACATAGCTGGCAAGTGTCTAAGACCAGATTTGAATTCAAGTCTTCCTGACTCCAGGCCTGGCAATTTATCATCTCTCTATCAGCACTACCTAGCTACCTGGTAATTTATCAGGTACAGGTTAATTGAAAAGGACAAAGATCTGTGTTGCCATTTGTATTTTCTTACCTGAAACTATAGCACGGTATAGTGGTTAAAGTAACAAGCTTGAAGTCAAGAGTACTTGGACTTGAATACTGACTTAGAAACTAGTTGGGTGACACTGAAGTTCCCTCATTCTTAGTTTCTTCATCTGTTAAATGGACATAATAATATTTGAGCCTCAGTGTTGTGGTGAAGAGCAACTGAGATAACATGTAAAATAGTTTGACAATTTTAAAGTGGAATATAAATATCAATTATTCTTGTGAGGACCTATTGAGGTAATATGAAAAATACCTTAAAGGGAAACTATTATTTCTTTTTCTTTTCATGACTTAGGTATGGTAGGAAAAACACTGTATTGGGATTCAGAAGATCTTGTTTCTACTCTCAACTCTGGTTAGTTTTTTGATTCTACTTTTCTGGACCTCAGTTTCCTCATCTATAAAACAGAAGGTTAGAATTCTATGTACTCTTCCAAATCTGAGATTCTGGGATTCTTATACAAACATTAATACAATTTATACATGTACACTTATATATGATTGAAGAAAAATATAGAGAATCAAGAATCTCTTATGTAACTTTCCACTAGGTGGCTCCATACTTCATAGTTTCCATTAATTCTGCTCAGGCTACAAGCATATTAAATGCAATAATATTGTATGGCCCAGGCTATGTTCACATAGATATTTTCCGGTTAGTGAAAACAAACCATCTTTGTGCCTTTTTGATCAATTCTGCTTTCCTTTTCTGAATACGTGTCAAAGAATCAGTTTATGATGAAGGATTACCTTTCCATCTATGTGGTAGTAGAATATTTCATCTATTTAAAAATATTTCTTGGTTTTTTGTTTATTTGTTTGTTTTTGCTTCGATATAGGGCTTCTGGAAGAAGAAAAAGCTTCTGAAATTACACAGTGGAAGAAAACAGATTCAGTGTAATTTCTATACTTATGAAAAAGAATATGGGGTAAAAGTCAGAGCAATTTAGGAAGACTTGTATGAATTTATAAGGAATAATGTAAATAAAATCAAAAGAATATTGTATACAAATGACCACCATAATGTAAGAGAAAATAACACTAAAATACTTTGGAATTTGGATCAACACATTGACCAATAGTGAAACAAAGGCCTCTCCTCTCCTAGAGAAGTAGTGATCATACAGGAGTGGAGGGAGATAAATGCTGCTAGGTAAGGTCAATGAATTTTATTTTGCTCAATAGCTCTTTGTTACAATGGAGACTTCTACTGAGGTATTATCAATCAATTAACATTTATTAGATACTTACTATATGCAATCTCTGTGGCAGCAATGAAAAGAAATCAATATAACCTTTGTTTTAAAAATGCCATGAAAAGCATCCACATAAGGTGTGTCTTGGTTTAATTATTGGAAAGCAATTTGGACTCATGAAAAAAATACCCTTTGATCTAACAATCTCACTATTGGATATACACACTAAAGGGTAAATGACAGAAAGAAAAATTCCCTATATATCAAAACATTAATATTAGTCCTATTTGTAAAACAAAATAAATGGAAAAAAACAATGCACATGCCTAACAGCTAAAGAAAAAATTGTGGTCTCTAAATATAATGGAATAATATTGTGCTGTCAGAAAATACAAAAATGAATTTAGAGACATCTGAACTGATTCAGAGCTAAGAAAGAGCCTTTTTGTGTGGCTTCACTGATAGAGACACAATGAAGGTTCATATTAGCTAATGATAAATTTAATCCCTTTTCAATTTTCACTAATAGGTTTACCATATTATGTTAACTAGAAGTATTATTACTTTCTTTTACAACTCAATAATCACTGGGGAAAAGAGTTGAGCAAAGGGTTAAATTGGAGGAAAGATTTTCTTTTTAGTGTTTACATTTTAAACAAACAGCACTGTCCCCCCTCCTCCATTACAAAGAGGAAGAATGAAGCCAGCAACTCCTTCCCCATGAGGAGGATCTCTTTCACCTATGCCCAGGGTGGATGTAACTCACTCTTTCTCAGCTTCTCCAGAAGATTCCAGATTATTTGAATAGCACCACTCATGATGTACTTGTCTCTACAGGACAAATTTCAGAACCTTTCCCCTAGGGATGTGTTAAGGGGTGGAAACATCCTCAAAGTTTGGAACTGAGGAGAAAAGGGCATAGAAGGCTCAGTAAATTTCCATCGACATTGATTAGTTCTAGGCTCCTGGGTCCAGCTTGGCTTAGTACTAATCTTTCCTTTCCCCCCTTCCCAGTCTGAAGGTAGCAGGGAACAGCTGAATCTCTGATAGGACTTTGGCCAGGACAACAATCTCTCCAAATGAGTTTTGTAGCTGAATGTGGATTAGTTAAATACATGTTCCCTAATCTCCCCACTTAGAGAAAGATCATCAAAGGGTAGGTGGGATAGGAGTTTAACTTTGTTTTAAGCAGTCTAATATAGATAATGGTTGCCATAATACAAATGAAGACCATATTTTTTGGAGTGGGGAAACATGACCTGTGATTTCATTGGGATTCAAAACTTTCAGAGGAGGAAACTCCCTTTACCTATGCAGATGGGCAACTGTTTTACAACTTTTAGTCAACCAATCAATGAATAATATATATAAAGTGTTATCTATGTGTCAAGCACTGCGCTAAAGGTACAAAAGAGGCCAAAAGAGAGTCCCTGTCCTCAAAAAGCTCACAATCTGATAATCTCAGAGAGTTCTTTGGGGAACTCAGGTTGAAGGATTTAAAGGCAACAAAATATAAGGAACAATGTTAATTTTCAATGTAGGAAAAAACTAATTAGGTATGGAATGGTCGATAAAGAAATAGTACTAGAATCAGTAAAAATGTGAGTTTAAATTACCACTTCAGACAAGAACTAGCAGTGCAATCCTGTACAAATCATTTATCTTTTAATGCCTTGGGTTGTTCTTTAAGGCTTTTTACTTTTTTTTTTTTTTTTTTTTTTTTTTACATTTTAAGCAAACAATCCTGTCCCCTCTCCCCCTTTATGTCTTCACAATGAGGAAGAAGCAAGCTACAAGACTTTAAGGATCATGGGATCCTTATGCCAATCTAATTTAAAGCCTTTGGAGACCTAAGAAAAATGTTTTTTAAGTAACCAAAATTAAATAGATGTAATTACAAAAGCATTCAAGTACAATAAAATTGAGTTATTATTAACAATTTGAAATGTA
This sequence comes from Antechinus flavipes, assembly GCF_016432865.1. Taxonomy (NCBI): domain Eukaryota; kingdom Metazoa; phylum Chordata; class Mammalia; order Dasyuromorphia; family Dasyuridae; genus Antechinus; species Antechinus flavipes. The sequence goes on from NC_067398.1 coordinate 430,252,401, forward strand.
ATAAAATATATGCTTTTTTGTTGATATTAAATAGTAAGATAATATTTTTTTAAAATAGGCAAATTAAATTTTTTAAAAAGACATTAGAATGAAGATTGTTGTTACTTACATTCATTATTGAAGAAAATGCTACATTTTATTTATTAGAAGTTAAATTTTTTTGCCCCCTTCCAAATTCTTGGATCTCCCTGAAATCTATCTATGGACTTAGGAAGTTCTGATTTAAGACTTTAAGTTGCTGAGTTGCATTGGTAAAAAAAAGAGTTTCCTTGTTAAGTTATGCCATGAAATCACATGCTCAGTCTAATTTCCAATAAAAATATAAACACATGTATTCTTCCTTACTGTGAACTATAAAACTGGTGAACGACATGGACATTTAGTTGTCACATTCATTTAGATGAATGTGGTATGGAATTTTTTGTGTTTTAATGTTGTTTTCTTTTTTCCGTTCTGGTCTATGCTCCCTTTTTGCAGATTTCTATTCTGGATGAAGTGGGAAAGGTAAAGGTTGTTATGGTGGTAGTTTCCTTCCCTTTTAAAAAATTTTCCATGTAGAATAAAAATTTTGAGGTGCAGTCAAAGAGCATTTAGGGGAAATTTCATATCTCTAAACACCTTAATAAAAGACAGAAGTAAGAGATCAATGAATTGGACATTCAACAAATGACACTTAAAAAGAGATAAAAAACCAACCAATTACATTTCAAACCCCAAACCCTTCCCCTGGCCTGGAAACTCTTATGTTTGAAATTTTCATACCTATGCTTAATGTATAGCAGGGGTTTTTCCCTGACTAATATTTGATGTTTTCCTATTCATGACATTAAAGATAGAAAACCAATCAGACATACTGAGAGAAAGAAACCACTCCCTTTCTACAAAACCAGGCTTCTTACCAGGATAACTTGTATCTTTGATGTTTGTATGTGTGTGGGTGGGTGTGTGTATATATACACACACCCACCCACACACATATCTCACTCTTGATTAGGAGAGAATAGTGCTTCACAAAACCTAGGTTTACCAATTCCAAGGATGATCTCTAACAGGATCATCTCAGATCATCATGTCCCTAACCCCAATTTATTTTCCTTCATGGCTCAATGTTTTGGTAATTTCTACAGCTATATCCTTTATTGTTACAGCTTTTACTCCCCAGCATTTCAAATAAAACCTTCCCTTGAGTAATAGTAGCTTTGTTTTTTAAGTCTTTTTAAATCCTCAAATTACTATTATAGAAGACGATGAAATTTTTATTTTTTTCTATGATACTGTTAATAAGAGAGAGAGTTGTTTGTTGTAAAGTTACTGATGTATCAAAACATATAAAATTAAAAATATAAACAAAATACAATGTTTCCCCCATCCATTCATGGCTTTTTCCACAAATGCAATGCTAAAATCTTTGGGACTTGGAAGAATTCTATCTAGTCCAATCTCTTGTATTAGGAACTATTCTAACCCTAGGAGATGTTCCCCTGACTCATCTAATCATCCAAGAGACTTCATCATATGAAAATTTGAGCAAAGAATCTTCAACTGGGAACTCTAAGAGGTTATTTGGTAAAAAGATACCATGGGGGTGATTTAAAATGAATAGCTTTTATTTATAAGATCTCAAACTAGTCGAGATGCTCATATGAAGCTAGACTACTTTGCCCTTAGGTCAAAATTAAGAAAATCATTGTTGTAACTAGACTGAGTTTCCTTTAGACCAAAGTTCTTATTTCCAGGAGAAGGTCTGGGAGGCTGAGAACAAATAATAGAAAGTTATGGTCAGAAAGAATCTGATTATTCCTTTTATTTTTTTGCTATTGGTGGTTGGGTGAAGTAAAAGGATTAAGAGATTATTTGGTTCCATAGTAACAATTTAAAAGAAAAGAATGTCAATGAAGCATTTTTTTTTTCACCTTCATTCAAGAATACAATTTAATAAGAAATGCAGGACTTGAACATATCATTAATCAATGACTTTAAATTAGAAGATAATAATAATAGTTTGTATTTACATTTTAAAAAAATAATTATAACTTTTTATTGACAGAACCCATGCTTGGGTAATTTTTTACAACATTATCATTTGCACTCACTTCTCTTCCGACTTTTCCCCTTCCTTCCTCTACCCCCTCCCCCAGATGGCAAGCAGTCCTATACATGTTAAATATGTCACAGTATATCCTAGATACAATATATGTGTGCAGAACCACACAGTTCTCTTGTTGCACAGGAAGAATTGGATTCAGAAGGTAAAAATAACCCGGGAAGAAAAACAAAAATGCAAACAGTTTACATTCATTTCCCAGTGTTCTTTCTTTGGGTGTAGCTGCTTCTGTCCATCCTTGATCAATGAAACTGAGTTAGCTCTTCTCTTTGTCGAAGAAATCCACTTCCATCAGAATACATCCTCATACAGTATCGTTGTTGAATTATATAATGATCTCCTGGTTCTGCTCATTTCACTTAGCATCAGTTCATGTAAGTCTCTCCAAGCCTCTCTGTATTCATCCTGCTGGTCATTTCTTACAGAACAATAATATTCCATAACATTCATATACCACAATTTACCCAACCATTCTCCAATTGATGGGCATCTATTCATTTTCCAGTTAATGAAGCATTTTTTAAAAGCACAGAGAAGAATTTCAGAGGGAGACATGGACAACCAAGACAACTCTGGAACCATGTTGAGTGTATAATATACTTGTTTTAAAAAATAACCTATAACTAACAGAGTTTCATGGTTTTATATCCAATACTCTTTTTTTCCCTGTTCTTTGTATGTAGAAATATTCAAATTTGTTGGTATTTGTGAAGTTCAGAGTAAGAAAATAAAAATTTAAAACAAATAAAAAAAGGATGACATTTACATTCTATTTGATAAACCTTTGATAGTTTTCCAGCTATGTTAAATAAGTAAAGCAGGTTAGATTATTTATTTTTATTATGTAGGCATGATTCAACCATGAATCTTTAATATCTCTCCAATTACTCAGTTCTACTTTTAATTCTGTAGAGAATATTTTGTAGTTCTATCTTCAATCCTTGGGTGTGTCTCAGTACATGAACAACCAATATATTATAAATTCTGTCTTTATGTTTGAAAGAATTTTTATATTTTTTGTATGGTACTGCTCTTCCCTCAAATAAGTCCCTCAATGTGGTGTTTTCTATCAGATTCCCAGAGTAGTTTGTATTTCTCCTTACATTTTATTTGAGAGACTTATGTTTATTCAAAAGTGGATTTTTAACCATTTTTCATACACAAATAATGTTTTTCTATGCCCCTTCCAAAATGAACTGTTCACATACAAAAGGAATAATATTTTACATTTTTCTGTTGCTTAATATACAGAAAAGCTAATGATTTAGGTAGGTTTATTTTATTTTTTGTTAGGGGTAACTGGAGTTAAGTGACTTGCCCAGGATCACAATGCTAGTAACCATCAAATCTCTGAAGTTGTATTTGAACTCAATTCCTCCTCACTCTAAAGTCAGTGCTCTATCCACTGTACCCTAGCTGCTCCTCTGTGGGCTTATTTTATATGTTACTATTTTGCTGACATCACTAATTATTTTAATTAATATTAGTTGAATTCTTAGTTCCTTAAGTGTACCATATAAAAAAGAATAACTTTATTTCTTCTTTGTCTATTTATTCCCTCAATTGCTTTGTCTTTTCTTATTGCTGAAACTAGCATTTAAAAATTTATATATCAAATAAATAAAAGTATAATAAAATAATTTATCAAATAATACATAATAAATCAAATAAGCATTTCTCTATTATATGTAATGTTATCTTTTATTTTTAAATATGTACTATTTCCTATATGAACTCTGTAAGTCTTAGGTTTTTTTAATCCACAAAATTGAGGTTTAAATGAAATGATTTTTAAGATTCTATTTTTGAATTCTATAATCTCCATTCTTGCTGCCAAATTTTAAAAAAGATAATTTACATTTCTATATTACTTCATAATTTATAAAGTAGTTAGTATTATTGGGTTTTTCAAGTTGCAAGAAAGATTAGAAATCATCTAGTCTGAACTCCTTTTTTTTTTTTTTTTAAACTAAGGCCCTAAAGAATTAATGATTTGTCCAGGGTCACATAGACAGAGCCAAGTTTTCTAATTCTAAGTACAAACTACTCTCACTATTATAGTCATTTTTAAAAGGACTTCTGGGACCTGTAAGTTTTTCTTGCTAAAGGAAGTATTTTTATTTGCTTAGTTTATTTGATAAAAATATTTGGAAGAGGCAAGTTTGACTGGGAGGAAGTAGGGTAAGGTAGAAAATATGAAGCATTAAGGTCCAGTCCCTGGGAAATCTGGCAGTGGCATGAAGATATTAAAAACTTGAGGGTGGAGAATAAGCATTCTTAAAAAAAAATAAAAGCATGCCCAAAGGTGGGGTGGTGGTGAAGAATAGTTTCACCTAAATGCAGTGTAATAGAGAACTGGTACTAACCTAATTGAAAAAGGCATGATTTGGAATACCAAGTTTCTACTTAACTAGGTGTGACCCTGGCTAAGTTATTAATCCCTCTGAGACTTATTAATCACTCTGAAAAATCGCTCTGAATTTCATATATATAAAATGGCAAGTGCCCTCTCTACCCCAGAGAGCTGTCATTGTGAAGATCAAATGAGATAGCCTCTATGGAAGTATTATTAGTTATTAGTGTTATTATTTACCTATTTCATAATTTGTCTTGTGACAAACTCTGTCCCAAGAGCCATGAGACTGCTTGGATAAGTGACCAAACTCAATATTCACTATTTGTGATGGTCTTTTATGTAACTAGATTTGATGGAAAAAAATCAAGTCTGCAGGTATATCTTTTAACTCTCTTTATGGGATAGTCAGTCAATAAATATCTATTAGTTAGCTACCTAACTTATACCAGACACTGCGCTAAATGATGAGGGCATAAAGGAAGACAAAAGATATTTTCTGTTCTCCAGGAGTCCATAGATTAATAGGGGAGATAATATGAAAACAACTATGCACAAATAAGATATATATAAATAGGAAATAAGCAACAGAATGAGGGCACTAGAATTAAGGTGACTTGAGAAAGGTTTTCTATAAAAGGTAGAATTTTAGCTGAGACTTGAAGAAATTCAAGGAATCAAAAGGTGGAGAGGATACGAAAAATTTCATGCATGTATAATAACCAATGAAATAGTTTGGAGTTAGGGGATAGAATGTTATATTTAAGCAACAGCCAAAAGGTTGGTTCACAGAGTACATGCAAAAGAGATTAGAAATCATCTAGTCTAAATTAGTTTTTATAAGAGCATAAGAAGACTGAAAAGGAGGGGAAGAGGGAGTTTGAACATAGATATAGGATTTCATATCTAGTTCTCCAAATGATAAGAGTATCCTTAGAGTTCATTGAATGTTTATGAGGAGGAGAGTCACAGACCTGTTCTTAGAAAGTCACTTTGACAACTGAATAGAAGATGGACTGGAGTGGGAAGAAGCATTGTAAGGAATCCAAGCAGAAAGCTATTGCAATAATCAAGGAGTGAGATTATGAGGACCTACATGTGGGTGATGATACTGTCAGAGAAGGGAACAGAGCATATATGAGAGACATTATGAAAGAAGAAATTATTACATCTAGCAACAGATTGATGTTGCAGGGTGAAAGATTAAGGTATCAAGGGTGACATTAGAAATGTGAGTCTGAGGGACTGGGAGGTTGGTGATACCCTTGATAACAATGTGTTCCCCATCTGTTTTAATACTATCTAAAATCTCATCCATCCTTTCAATCTTCTCTCTCTCTCTTTCTCTTCTTTCTTTTCTCCCTCCCTCCTTTCATCTTTCTTTCCTTCCTTCCCTCCCTCCTTCTTTCCTTCCTTCCTTCCTTCTTTCTTCCCTTCCTTCCTCCCTTCCTCTCTCTTTCTTTCTTCTCTTTGAATTTCATTTTTAATCTCTTAGATGTATAATTGTACATAAAGGTAACATAAAGATAGTGAAACCTCAGAAGAAAACAGGTGACATTTTTGCTTCTTACTCATTCCTGAGGTAGGGGAGGAAATTTTTTAAATGGGTGCAATGTGAGATTTAACACTTGGAAAAAATACATATTAAACTGGTTGAACTGGCTCCATTTGGGCCAGGTAGAGCACAATAATTATAGAATTATAACTTTTTTTTTTAAAGTTTACCACACCTCAATTAAAGATATAAGATGAGTTCCCTAATCCAAAATTCTCTAGCACATGAAACAGTAGTGGAGCATGTTTCTAAAAATGAATGAGCATGATTTCTAGAACAACTTTTCATACTCATATATAAAAAAGGATTCTAAAAAAGGAGATGCATACACTGAAGTTCAGAAGATAATAAAACAAAATCTTCGTCACACTCTTTTTCCCCCAGACCATCTATTATTGGCTCAGTCTTAGTTTGTCTGTTGGTTCATGGTAGAAGAAGGAAGGATTTTTGGTGTGTGTAAAATATTTTTGAATTTCTGTTAGTCTTAGGGTCACTGGGTAGGGAGCTATATTAGAATCAAACATTAAGCAGTACCATGAGATCTATAACTCAAAACCATTCTATTGTATGATTTTGTTTGTCTGGAAGTATGTTGAAAAAGTTTAGAAAATGTTTCTTGAACTTTCTTGAACAGCAGACTAACCTAAAAGCATGCAATCTGTAATACAGACAAAATTACAAATATTACTTGAGATGATTGTACCTGTCCTTACTAATCTAGCAAAAGGATATTTTCTGAAAATTAAACAATCTATCATGGCATAAAATAAACAAGTTACTTTACTTAGACTATTACAACCCTTTGAGATAGTTACAAACATTCAATTCAAGAACTCTCTCCTTTACCTTCTAAAATCTATTAAATCTGAAAAACTGATGCCAGAACTGAAGGAATCAAGAATGCTCAATAATTTTCCTTGCATTTGTATCCCACAATGAGCACAACTATAAGCTGAGACAGGATGAAACCATCTCCTTTTTTTTAGATGATCCTTAGTTTCTCTGTGGAGTAAAGGCTACTATCACCAACATCTTTAGGAAAGAGGATCAACCCCCCAAAATCTTCTATTCTATCAGTCTTATAAAATGAAAGGAAATCTTTGGATTCATGTTACTATGGCTACAAAGAGATAATCTGAGAAATCTCTTGTGCCGTTAAATGAGAAAGGCAGAATTAGCATCACCAACAATAAGAAGGAAAATGTTCTTGAACTGTATTTTTCACAAACTGCTAAACAAGGTACACATACATATGTATAAATACACACAATGCATACCTATATGTATGCATATCTATACGTGTGTGTATACAAATACACATATATATGTAGATATGTATACACATTGCGTGTATAAACATATACATTTTTTGGTCATTTCAGTTGTGTCTGACTTTTTGTGACCAAATTTGGGATTTTCTTGGCAAAGATACTGGAGTATCCTCCAGTTCATTTTACAGAAGAGGAAATTGAGGCAAAAAAGATTAAGTGACTTACTCAGAGTCATACAGCTAGTAAGTGTCTAAGTATGGCAGACACACAATCTTTTCAAAGAAATGATGATGAGAACCAATGTCATTTTTACATTCAAACTTCCCTTTAACTTTTTAGATACCATTTCTCTCTCTTTTTGTCTTTTTAAGTTTTTTATTTTCAAAACATATGCAGGGATAATTTTTCAACATTGACCCTTGCAAAACCTTGTGCTCCAAATTTTCTCCTCCTTCTCCTCCCCACCTCCCTTGGATGGCAAGCAATTCAATATATGTTATATATGTTAAATATATATGTTAAATCCAATATGTGTAAACATATTTATACAATTCTCTTGCTGCACAAGAAAAATCAGATCAAAAAGGAAAGTAAATGAGTAAGAAAACAAAACGCAAGTGAACAACAACAAAAGTTCCCACAGTCCTCTATCTGGGCGTAGAGGGCTCTCTTTGTCACAAGATCACTGGAATTGGCATTAGTCATTTCATTGCTGGAAGGAGTCATGTTCATCAGAATTTATCGTCCTATATTATTAATGTTGTAATGTTGAAATCCTTACAAAGTGTTAAGTCATTAGAATTGATAGAGACAATAATTATCTAATTTAGCATGGTTCAATGATTGATCTGATTCTGATCCTACAAGGAGATGTTATGGGCCAGAACTTGAAACAAGGTACTAAGTGGAACTGAAGAGACAATGTTTAAATCTAGTTTAGCATTGATTTAATCCTACAACAAATAATGGTTTCCTACTGATATAATGATTGGTGTGTACTCAGTGAACAGCATATAAGTAAGAAGCTCTCAGGGCCAAAGAGCACTCTGGGAGACAGAGAAGCCCACAAGCCCACTCTCGGAGGTGGAGTCAGATTCATTCCACCTTACACCTTTGTGCTGGCTGGAGACATTCGGAGGGAGCTGAGGCTGAAGCTCAAGACTTTGAAGGACACAATAAAGGACTGGATTTTAACTCCTGGCTGCATTTGAAGTGATTATTACTTTGAACTGAAACTAAGGCTGCCTCCAGAAACCTCCCCAAGAAACCTGCTCTCACAGAGAACCATTATATTTATTGTATAAAAAAAGAGAACACTACATTGTAATGTACAATGAATGATCTTCTGGTTCTGCTCATTTCACTTAGCATCTGTTCATGTAAGTCTCTCCAGGTTTCTCTAAAATCGTTCTCCTGATTGTTTCTTACAGTACAATAGTATTCCATAGTATTCATGTACCATAATTTATTCAGCCATTCTCCAACTGATGAACATCCTCTCAATTTCCAGTTTGTTGCCACTACAAAAAGGGCTGTCGCAAACATTTTTGCACATATAGATCACTTTCCCTTCTTTAAGATCTCTCTGGGATATCAGCCCTGTAGTAACACTGCTGGATCAAAGGGTATGCACAATTTGATAACATTTTCAACATAGTTCCAAAGTGCTCTCCAGAATAGTTATGTCCGTTCACAGTTCCACTAATAATGTATTAGTGTCCCAGTTTTCCCACATCCCTTTCAACATTCATCATTATCTTTTAATGTCATCCTAGCCAATCTGAGAGGTGTGTAGTGATATTTCAGAATTGTCTTAATTTGCATTTCTCTGATCAATAGTGATTTGGAACACCTTTTCATATGATTAGAAATAGTTTTAATTTCTTCATCTGAAAATTGTCTATTTATATCCTTTGACCATTTATCAATTGGAGAATGCCTTGAATTCTTATAAATTTGAGTTAGTTCTCTATATATTTTAGAAATGAGGCCTTTATCAGAACCCCCAAATGTAAAAATGTTTTCCCAATTTATTGCTTCTCTTTTAATCTTGTCTGCATTAGTTTTATTTACACAAAAATTTTTTAACTTGATATAATCAAAATTATTTATTTGATGTTCAATTATGAGTTCCAATTCTGTGGTCACAAATTCCTTCTTTCTCCACAGATCTGAGAGGTAAACTATCCTATGTTCTTCTAATTTGCTTATAATATCATTCTTTATGTCTAAATCATGAACCCATTTTCACTTTATCTTGGTATAAAGTGCTATATGTGGGGTCAATGCCTAGTTTCTGCTATACTAGTTTCCAATTTTCCCAGAAGTTTTTATAAAATAGTGGGTTCTTATCCCCAAACATGGGGGTTTTGGGTTTGTCAAACACTAAATTACTATAGTTATTGATTACTTTATCCTGTGATCCTAACCTATTCCACTGATTGACTACTCTATTTCTTAGCTAGTACCAAATGATTTTGATGACTACTGCTTTAATATAGTTTTATGTCTGACATAGCTAGGCCACCTTCATTGGCATTTTTTTTTCATTAATTCCCTTGAAATTCTTGACCTTTTGTTCTTCTAGATGAACTTTGTTAGTATTTTTCCTAGGTCTGTAAAATAATTTCTTGGAAGTTTGATTAGTATAGCATTAAATAAGTAGATTAGGTAGTATTGTCATTTTTATTATATTCACTCGGCCTACTCATGAGCAATAGATATTTTCCCAACTTATTAGATCTGACATTATTTGCATGGAAAGTCCACACTCTCTATAATCTGGAAAAGTTTAGAGCTCCAAAATGTTTGTCAAGAAAAGAAAAGGAGAAAAGGTGGTTACAACTTCCTGATGATCATTTAAAGGACACATTCAAACTCAACTTGACAGAAGTGCAGTATAATATTTCTTTATACAATATATTTATCCATAGAAACATAGGATGCTTTCAAAGTATGATTTTAATGTTAAGCTGGCAACCTGGCTTCCTTTTTTTTTTGTATGATTCACAATTTGCTAAACTTCATAGCTGCCTTTTAGAGAGATAATGTAATTTTCTAAGTTTTTTCTACAAATAACACTGATTCTTATTAGTAGGAACAACTCATAATTGGACCAATATCAATCTTATTACCAAAAAAAAAAAAAGAACCCACTAATTTCTTGCAAAGTAGGTAACTAGCAAAATGCTAAGCTAAAAATACACTCATCACAGAGAACAATGAATCAATCTATGTTCTGATTTCCTGTTAAAAGCTATAGGACCAAGGCCTTCCATGTCAAAATGACTGCTTACAAAAGTAACTATGTTCCTCCTGTCTAACTTGAGAAAAAAGAAAAATAAGGAGAAAGGGGGAAAGACAATGCTATCCAACTTAATGTTAGTGCAGCTATTTCTCACTTTGATCCAGAGATGATCACATTTACTTAGTTGGATATTTCAAACAAAATCAGGGAGGATCATCAGACACTGAAACTGAGAAATACTTGTTTTATAAATATGAACCAAATCTGAACAAGAAAACAAATAATTACATAAATAGAAATGTATTGGCTCAATGATGCACAGTGAGGGAGGAAAGGGGAAAAATTATAGAATTAAAAAAAAAAAAGAACTCATGAACTGGCCAAGAAAGAGGAAGAGAGAAATGATAGTTCTAATCTTCTAGACTTTGGAAATTATCCTACAATTTCAAAAAGTTCAGCATAATCAGTCTCAATTTATGCTTCACCATCTTTTAATGTATTCTCAAATTTCCAGGTGGAAAGTTTATAGAAAATCTCCCTCCTGAATACTCAGATGATGGACTTTTAAATTTTATTATCACTCTGAGCAATAGCAGTAATAGCAATGTAGTGGAATGATCAACTATGATCGACTAAGTTCTTCTCAGAAATATAATTATTCAAGACAATTCCAAAAGACTCATAATGGAAAACTCACTTCTAAAGAAAGAACTGATGGAGTTTGAATGCAGACTAAAGCATACAGTTTTCACTTTTTTTTCCCATGGTTTTATCCTTTTGCAAATTATTATTGTTTTTTGCAAACTCTTTCTTCTTTTACAACATGATTAATATGGAAATGTTTTAAAAGACTGCACATATATCATCTATATCAAGTTGCTTAAAGAGGAGGGAGAAAAAGGAAGGAGGGAGAAAATTTGGAACTCAAAATTGTATAAAAGTGAATGCTAAAAATTGTTGTTACATGTAAATAGAAAAAATTCTATTAAAATTTTAAAATAGAAGTCTTCTTCATGAAAGGAATTTCCAAATCCTCTTATTTCTGCAGGATCTCCTCAGCCTTGTTCCTCAAAGGGATAAACTCAGTAAATTATTTTTTCACAGTAATCATCCAAGATATACATGTACTTGTAGTGGATCAGTCAGTTTATAGAAAGGAAGTATTTAAGCTGAGTTAGTGTCTTTCTTTCTTTCTTTCTTTCTTTTTAAAATTATAATAACTTTTTATTGACAGAACCCATGCCAGGGTAATTTTTTACAACATTATTCCTTGCACTCATTTCTGTTCTGATTTTTCCCCTCTCTCCCTCCACTCCCTCCCCTAGATGGCAAGCAGTCCTATATATGTTAGATATGTTGCAGTATATCCTAGATACAGTATATGTTTGCAGAACCGAACAGTTCTCTTGTTGCACAGGGAGAATTGAATTCAGAAGGTATAAATAACCCGGGAAGAAAAACAAAAAAACAAGCAGTTTATATTCATTTCCCAGTGTTCTTTCTTTGGGTGTAGCTGCTTCTGTCCATCCTTAATCAATTGAAACTGAGTTAAGTCTCTTTGTCAAAGAAATCTACTTTCATCAGAATACATCTTCATACAATATCATTGTTGAAGTATATAATGATCTCCTGGTTCTGCTCATTTCACTTAGCATCATTTCATGTAAGTCTCTCCAAGCCTCTCTGTAGTCATCCTGCTGGTCATTTCTTACAGAACAATAATATTCCATAATATTCATATACCACGATTTATTCAGCCATTCTCCAATTGATGGACATCCATTCAATTTCCAGTTTCTAGACACTACAAATAGGGCTGCCACAAACATTTTGGCATATATAGGTCCCTTTCCCTTCTTTAATATCTCTTTGGGGTATAAGCCCAGGATTAACACTGCTGGATCAAAGGGTATGCACAGTTTGATAACTTTTTGGGCATAATTCCAGATTGCTCTCCAGAATGGTTGGATTCGTTTACAACTCCACCAACAATGCATCAGTGTCCCAGTTTTCCTGCATCCCCTCCAACATTCCACATTATCTTTCCTGTCACTCTATACAATCTGACAGGTATGTAGTAGTATCTCAGAGTTTCTTATCTAAGCTCCAGAACATCTAAACAGCTGGAGAGTGCTGGGTATGATAGGATCAGAGACTTCACCACCAGGGAAAGAAACAACTTCTACACTGCTGACATTCCCTTCCTTTTTTGGGTTCCCAAGACATTTTACTTGGCTTGTTTGCTCATGAAAGAGATCATATGAGAACAAAAATATGCAGAAGAACTTCTGTCAGCAGACATTAAGCAACTTGAGATTTGCCTAAGGGACTTCAGCCCACTGAAAGATACAGCCAGCCTGACATGACATATAGATTGATGACATAATAGTCCATATCACATAAATATTCAGAAAGAGTAATTTATACTGGGTAAATAGAAATTTCTTAGCAGCTGTAAGCATATTGTAAATGTTGGCTATCAAAGCTGTTATCTTCATTATGGGTTTCACCTTCCTATCAATTTCCACTGTTGTCTCTAGAAAGCCTCTGAGTACTTTATACATTTATTTCCTCTTTTTCTACAACCCACTTAGATAATTGTATGAATTCTTGGAATATTTATATAGAGACTTACCATAGTTTTTCTGTAGCCAAAAGTGCCAGAGATAGCAATAGTTTCTCCTTGTATACATGAGAAAAATGCATGGGGAACTTGCTGGTCAGTTAATGGAGGTGATTCCCTGGGGGTGGACAAATCATATTGGACCATAGTGAACTTCTTTAGTCACTCAAATACAAGCTCCCTGAGATATTGAAGACAATATCTGAGGTACCATAATTGACCTGGAACAATATATGGCACTGTACCTCAACCATAGTTGTAGGTGGTAGTATAATTTTATGCCAGAATGGAATACTGAATCACCAACAGATATACCAGAAGTTTCTTCATACACTGGAATAGTGGCCATGTCACCTTCCAACTGAATAATTTCTCCAACCAGTTTTCTATAGCCTACTCTTACATTTCATATATAACTGCATGGGCCATGTTACATGTAGTACCACAGGTCCTGAGACTCTGTGTACATAGCCAAATGCACTTTCTCGTTCTTCATCATGGATTTTGGTTAATTAGAAGAAATTCATCCTATTAATTTACTTCTGTGAGAATTGCTTTGCTGCTGCTACTATGGGCAGCCAGGGAAGATAAAGTCCTTCAGCTCTCTTCAGCATTATTTCCATTGTACCCACTGATACACAATCTACCTATCCATTCCCAGAATATTCCTTTGTATTTATTTTGTGTGTATATATATATATATATATATATATATATATATATTTATATATTTCTATTTGCTTTTCTGTGTATATGTTGATTCTCCTTAGTGGAAAATAAACTTGATGTGGAAACTAAATTATGGGGAGGAATTGTGAGAAATGGATGGGCATTTGGTTTCCATAGAGCTAGGAAAATTAAAGTGGAAAAATGAAACAAATTAGAAAATTGAAGCCTACAAGGACATCAAAGAATAATCAGAGGTGGAGGTTTTAGAGTTGAAAAAGAGCCCTCTGAACTTTGCCTTCCTAAAAATGCAAGCTCCTTGAGGGCAGAGATTGGCTATGTAATGAGAGGTGGAGATTCATATTCTGTTATTTCTGTAACAACCAATTAATGGAGAATTGGGGGAGGAGCTTGCTCTTCAGGATGGGAAATAAAATACTTCATAACTAATCTAGGCACCCATTCTTGCAAGAATGTAAAATAAGTCTTTTTGGCATTTAAAAAAATATAGAAGATAAGTGTAATGTCTGGGCTAGCTCTGTGGTGGATCTCAGGTTTAGTTACAGTCAGCTTAGTCAAAGTCCTTGGTCTTTAGGAGGAGAAGTGAAGGAGGCAGGTAAACTGCCACATGGTTTGTCAAAGATGGATCTTGGACTCTGGAGTCTGGAGCCTAAAGCCTTTCCTGCTGAGCGAGCTACAGCTGAGAGATTCTGATTCTCTCCCTCAGCCCTCCAATCCTTCCCTAAGATTATAGCACCACAACATATTAGTGAGGAGAGCCATCTCATCACCATATCATTTAAGTATGTTTATAGAACCATTATATCACATTGAGTAGGTACTTAGCCTTAAGTACTCTGCTGTCTTAGATTCAAGTACACCTTTTTAGGGTTCCACCCTCTATATCTAAGCTACTTGAGGGCAAGAATTGTTTAGTTTTTGTATTTTTATGCTCAGAGTCTATTACAGAGCCTGGCACATTGTGGGTGTTGAATGTATAAATGAATGAATACCCATTTTAAAGATGAGGAACTTAATGATTAGAGAGATTAGGGGATTTGTCTGTAGTCACACAGGTAATAAGTATGAGATTCACAAATTTAACCCAGGTCTTCCAGCTTCCAAGTCTAGCACTTTCTCAATTATATCACTATATCATGAGAAATGGTTTTTATTAAATACCTTGTGGTTTAACATTATACATTTTCATTCAAATTAATTCACTTGAAAAACATTTCAGTTGCTGCTACGTACAACGCACTCTGCTAGACACTGAAGATACCCTCCCCCCCCAAAAAAAAAAAAACAAAACTTGGTGGCTTGCTTCAAAGAGTATTGCGAGATAAGAGGCAGTATATTATGACAAAAATAACACTAGATTTGGCTTTGAATCTTGACTCTACCATTTATTTAAACATGACCTTGAATGATTCATTTAATCTGTGAATTCTCTGAGTCTCAATGTCTTCACTTGTAAAATAATAGGGTTGAATTCTATCATCAATAAGGTTGTTTTTAGTTCTAAGTCCTATTATCTGACATGTTTGGAGGAGCAATAGATTTGGAGTAAAAGGGCTCTATTTCAAATCCCATTTCTGCCACTGGGAACTTGTGCACTTAACCTTGCTTAATAATCTTAACTTCAAGGTTGATTTTCAGCAAGTAACTTAACTAACCTTTTCTGGAACAAAGCTCTCTCATCTGTGAAATGAGAGGGTTAACCAGAGAGCCTCTGGTCTTTTCCTGCTTTAAATCTATGGGTTGCGATATAGGATTGTTTGACATGGATACAGCTAACCTGTTTCAGAACCAGGGTTCACATCCATGTCTCCTAATTTCAGACTTGGTTCTCTTTTCATAAGCTAGATGGCTCAGCAGATTGAATGCTGGGACTGGAGTCAAGAATATCTGAGTTCAAATATGGCCTCAGACATATACTAGCTCTATAATCCAGGGCAGGTCAGTTAACCCAGTTTGCCTCAGTTTCCTCATCTGTAAAATGAGCTGGAGAAAGAAATTGAAAGCCACTCCAATATCTTTGCCAAGAAAACCCCAAACAGGAGTTGGATACAACTAAGCAACAGCCCTCCATGGTACAATGCTGATTCTGTAATTCAAAGAATAAAATGAGTCCCATGGATTCTGCTAGGCTAATCAAATCTCACTTCCAAGATACAGAAACTAGTGCAAAGTAGTCATATAATCTGGGTCAGTATAAGCTTCTGAAGGAGGGAAGAAAGCTAGAGATACAAATCTTAAGGAAACCTAAGGATAAAAATACCTTTTATAATATTATCTACTTCCAAAATATTTAGAGTAATTTGAAGATTTTGAGCATTATATAGATGTCACTTACTGTTTTTAAAACAGTATTGTGAAATAGGTAGAGCAAGTATCAAGTATTATTTCCTTCATTTTACAGATAAAGAAACTGAAGCTCAGGTGAAGTGATGTACTTACCAATTGTATAGACAGGGTGTTGGAAAAGTCTTGGTGCAGTTTTAAGTTTTTTATAAGCCATTGTAATCTTTGGTAGTTTAAAAATACACTAACATTTTCAGGACATTCCATATAAAACCAAACTAAGAAATCATATTTATACTTTGCAATGAACTTTTCTCACAATACCTCTCTGAGATACTTAGTTTAAAAGGTTATGCTCATTTGATAATGCATTTGAGAGACTGGAGAAGCACGCAACAGATAAATGTTTGAGATGAAATTTGCACTCAAATATTCTGAGACCAGGTTCCTTGCTGCCTTTTGATACAAAGAAATAAAACTACTATTTTTGAATTTTAGTTTCTTTTTCTGTAAAATGGGCATGTTAATATTTGTATTCCATTTTACTCTAGGCTGTTATAAGAAAAAAAGATTTTTCAAATTTTAAGTATTATATAATTATGAGTTATATAGTAAAGTAGCAACCACTTTCTAAAATAGATTTGGCTCCAGGACAATGGCACAGGACAATTTGTTACATATAACTAAAATTGGGTGGACAGAGTCAAATGTGCCAACACAGCAGATGTGACTTTTTTCCTCCCTCTTGAATATTGTTAATATTCCATATATAAATATATATTTATATATATGTATTTCCATATGCTTATATATATAAACACACACATATACACATTTAAATACATATAAACATACATATATACATCTAGCAGTTCCATTTCCAACTTCACTTATACATCTATTCTGAAATTCAGTGTAGGGTTTCAGCAAATAGCAAAAGTTATCAGAAAAGAGCATTGATCACTGGAGCACTGACATGAGAGAATAAGGACATTTCTTTCCTCATTTGAATAAAATCATATAATAATGTATTATATCTATCAATATATATGAATTCAGTATTAATAACATGATTCCATAGCATTTTCTTGATTGTTTGTTAATCAAATTCAAATTATCTATTCCTTCTGTTAGAATCTTTTAAAAAATTATTTTTAACATCTTTTTTCTTTTTAAAAATTTTTAGTTCAGGGTCAGCTAAGGTGTATGGTAGTTAGAGCACCAGTCCTGAAATCAGGAGGACCTGAGTACAAATCTGGGCTCAGACACTTAACACTTCTTAGCTGTGTGATCCTGGGCAAGTCACTTAACCACAATTGCCTCAGCAAAAATAATAATAATAAAAATAAAAATAAATAAAAATTTGAGTTCCAAAATCTCTCCCTATCTCTCTTACTGAGAAAGTAAACAATATCATATTATTTGTGAAATCATGTAAAACATTTGTATGTTAGATATATTATTTTTAAAAACCCAAGAAAAATAAACAAAGTAAGAAAATTATACTTCAATTTGCTTTGAGTTCTATCAGTTCTCTCTCTAGAGGTGGATAGTATTTTTTCATCATGAGTGCTTTGGAATTATCTTGTCTTATTGGATTATTTAGAGAAGCCAAGCCTTTCACAGTTGATCATCATTATAACATTGCTTTACTATGCACGATGATCTGGTTCTTCTTGCTTATATCAGTTTATATAGGTCTTGTTATGTTTTTCTGAATCCGCCTCCCCTTGTCATTCCCACAGCACAATAGTACTCCATTACAATAATATGTCACAACATGTTCACTCATTTTCTAATTGATGAACATCCACTTGATTTCCAAATCTTTGTCATCACAAAAGTTACTGTGTGTGTGTGTGTGTGTGTGTGTGTGTGTGTGTGTGTGTGTATCTTTTTCCTTTTCTTTTGATCTCTTTGAACTATAGATCTAGCAGTAGTATCTCTGGATCAAAGAATATACACAGTTTTATAGCTCTTGGTGCCTACTTTCAAATTATTTTCCAGAATAGTTCAACCAGTTCACCATTCCACCAACAGTTCATTGGTGTACCTATTTTCTCCTTCATTCCCTCCAGCATTTGTCATTTCTGATAAGTGTGAGGTTGTACTCTTGAATTTAATTTGCCTTTCTCTAATCAATATGCTTGACAGCATATTTCCATGTGATTACAAATAGCTTTGGTTTGTTTTTCTGAAATCTGCCTGTGTAGATCCTTTGACCATTTATCAGTTGGGGGGAATTCTCTTATTTTTAAAATTTGACTCAGTTCTTTATTCATTATATATTTGAGAAATGAAGCTTTTTATCATAGAACCTTATTGTAAAAAAAAAAAAAAAGATTTCATTTCATTGCCTATGGGACCTTTTAATTTATTTTAT
The DNA here is from genome assembly GCF_016432865.1 of Antechinus flavipes. NCBI lineage: Eukaryota > Metazoa > Chordata > Mammalia > Dasyuromorphia > Dasyuridae > Antechinus > Antechinus flavipes. The sequence goes on from NC_067398.1 coordinate 430,270,907, forward strand.
TCTTAAAAATTCATATTAAATATGAAAAATTCTTAGTTCACAGATCATACAAAAACAGGGCAGGACAGATGTGTTTTTCTGGCTATAGTTTATATGACCCCCTTCTCTAGAAGAATGACTTTCTTTTTGTTTTCAATATTTAGTTTTATAAGATTTTGATGATTTCCATTTTTTTTCTCCTTTCTCCCTTTCTCAACATAGTAATTTGATATAGGTCATGTATAAACATATTAAACACATTTCCACCTTAGTCATGTTGTGAAAGAATAAGAACAAAAGGAAAAAAATCACAAGAAAGAAATACCTGATCCCTACCCCTGCCCTCTCAAAAAAAGTGAAAATATTATCCTTCTAACTACTTTCAGAATCCATAGTTCTTTCTTTGGATGTGAATACTATTTTCCATTATGAGTCTTTTGGAACTGTATTCAGTCATTATCTTGCTGAGAAAAACAAACTCATCATCACAAAATGTTGTTTTTACTGTGTATGATGCTCTTCTGGTTCTGCTGACTTCACTCAGCATCAGTTCATGTTTTATGGTACAATTGAGCAAAATGTAGTTTCCCTGATTATCTCTTAAAATTTTTCTTTTGCTTTTGCTTTGTCTGAAATCATAATTGTTATATCTGCTTTTTTAAAATTTAAATTGAAGTATATTAGGTTCTGCTCTAGTCTCTTATTTTAATTCTCTGTTTTTCTGTTTCAAGTATGTCTCATATTGATAATTTATTGTTAGATTTTGATTTCTAATTCATTTTATTATCGACTTCTGCTTTATGATTGAGCTCATCTCATTCACATTCACAATTATTACTATCATTTTCTTGTTTCTTCTCTCTTTTTATTCTTTCTCATTAGAAGTCTATTTTCCTTCTAACCACTGCCTCCCTTAATCAGTCTTTCCTCATCAAATTTTCTCCTCTTTTTTCTTATCTTCTTCCTCTCTGATTTCCTATTGGGCAAGTTAGATTTTTATGCATAACTGCCCATTTGCCTCAGTGAAAAAACTGAATTATTATGATATTAAAAGATAAAATACTTTGATAATATACAGGATTATACATATATTTTATGCACTTTTGAGTTTCTAAATTTTTTTCTGTCCTGTCTGCTAGTCTTTTCATGTCATCTGCAGCTGCAAAATTCCTCCCAAACTCCTATCTAATTTCTTTTGCCAATATTTTGAAACTATGATGGGGAAAGTCTTAATGTGGAATGGTTAACTGGAATTAAACATTTTTTTCTTAATCCTACCTATACCTGAAAAAGAATCCTGACAAAAATAACATATATGGCATTTTACTTTTATATGGATCTAAATGTATACAGCCAACCCTAATCTCTCTCCTGAACCACAGTCCTGCATTTCCCACTTTCTGTTGCACATTTTTATCTAAATTTCCCCTCAGTTTCTCAAAACCAAGACATTCAAAGCAAAGTCCATTTTTCCTTCTCTCCAATGCCTCCAAATTCTTCTCTTCCATATTTCTCTTTTTCTTCTGAGTAGTTAACTTGGTATTATTCTCAACTCCTTCCCTTACCTCCTATATGCAATCAGGTCTTTTTAGTTCTAACTCTGCAACACCTGGTCTCCTCTCCATTCATATGACTACCTTCATATCTAGGACTCTTGTCATTACTCTCCCCCCCCCCCAAATCATAATTTCTCATTTCCATTTCCTTTTCTCTCCCATAGAAAAACAAAAGAAAAAGAATAGCTACTATTGATATGGTGCCCTAACATTTACAAAGTTCTGCATATCAATTCATTTTATACTCATAACAACCCTGTGAAGTAGGTGCTGTTGTTACATGTAGTAGGTACCATTATTATTTCTCTATGAAGAAACTGAAGCTGAGAGGTAGATGACTTGCCTAGGGTCACATAGTAAATGTTCAAGGGAGGATTATATACTTGGGTCTCTGGCTCCAAGTCTAGAATTTATTTATTTTATTACTTACCTGTCTAAAAGCTCCCAATATATTCACAATAAATAAATCCTAATAGTACAGCAAAAAGAAAGAAAGAAAGAAAGAAAGAAAGAAAGAAAGAAAGAAAGAAAGAAAGAAAGAAAGAAAGAAAGAAAGAAAGAAAGAAAGAAAGAAGGAGGGAGGAAGGGAGGGAAGGAAGGAAAGAAGGAAGGAAGAAAGGAAGGAAGGAAGGAAGGAAGGAAGGAAGGAAAGAAGAAAGGAAGGAAGGAAGGGAGGAAGGAAGGAAGGAAAAGAATAAGAAAAGAAGAGAAAAGAAAAGGAAAGAAAAGAAAAGAAAATTCCACATTGGCCAATTATGCCTATCCTTCTTGATTTTAAATCCATCACCTCTCTGATAGAAGATGATGTTATGACTCATCTTTTCTGAACCCATACTTTGCCAATAACTCATTGGTAATAACTCATCAGATCAATAATTTCACTGTTCATCCTCATACAGTACTAAAGACATACTTGGAAATGTAATTTTCTGTCTGATGCATTTGAAAGTTTGAGATTATCTGGGAAGAAGACTTTAAATAGTGGCCCCTGGCTGGATCAAAGATCAGGATCTTCCCTTACTTTGCTTTCCTGTCCCTATCCCCAATCCTTATGAGAGAGCTAGAACAGGAGTTATGTAGCCTCTTTATGTTTTTACAAGTTCCACTGGATAATTAGCACCATTAACAAATAGGGTTTTGTGCTCCATTGGAGCTACAATGATCTCCTATTAAATAATTCAAGGTTTATCTCCTACAACCTTTTTCTAGTTAGTTCTCTTTATCTTTCTTTTTCTCACCCCCCAGATTCAATACTCTGTGTTCATATAATTCTTTTAAATACATAAAAGTTTCATCTGACAGTCCTGGAGGTAAGGGCTGAGTTCATTCTTGAATACATGTGCCTGAGAACTGCCATGCACTCATGGAAATTCCACAAATACTTCTTGATTGTTGTTGACTTAACAACTTATTTCTGTGTAACAATTTAGAGAGCTAAATTGTGTTGCCCAAAGAATAAGGACATTTTGCATTATTTACCTAAATTTACTAAAAGAAAAATGATCTATTTAAACAATGTTAAGGAATAAGTTATCTAATTTCAAAATTTCAAAATGCCAATTTGTTCCCATAATCCTTCAGTGATATTTTACCAATTTTAATTCTTTTCTTAAATAGAGACAACATGGCTTCTATTATGTTATTATAGCAAACTAGCTTTCAAATGAGGAAGGTCTTGGTTCAAGTTTTGCCTCTGATGTATATTGGCTCTGTGATCTAGAACAAATCCTCTAATTATTCAGTGTTTTCTGATGACAAATTACAGAGGAGATGAAATCTGCATAACTTATAGTAGAAGTATTCTTAACCTTGAAGTTTCCTCTACCAGTGAAATCATTGGTATAGCTTTGATCCATATTTTTTCTTTTTTTTTTTCAAATTTTTATTCTGAACTTGAGAAATAAAACAAGCATTTCCATAACACAGAATAAACAGAAAAATGAGTATAAATGAGATTACACATCTTATTTTGTATAAATTGCAATCCTTTTAAAATGTATAATAAAGTTGTCATGTAACTTTGTTTTTTTCTTCCTCTTCCCTTCCTGTTCTGCCTTATCATTAGACACAAATATGTGTGTATGTCTATACACACAAACATATTACATATATATGTATATATAAAATCATTCTACACACACTTCTATTTATTAGTTCTTTCTCTGAATGCAGATAGCCTCTTCCTTTATAGGTCCTTTGTAGTTACAATAGTCAAAATAACAGTCACTCAAAGTTGTTCTTTTAACAATATTCCTGGAGGAGCCAAGATGGTGGAGAGGACACACATTTCTTTCTGAACTCTCCTACTATCCTCAAACTAATTATGAAATTCAGCCTCTGAAATAGTCCTTGACTGGCAGAATCCATGAATATTGGGAGTGCAGCAAATTGCCAGCAGAAGATAATTTCGAAGATCACCAGAAAAGGAGTGTTTCAGTCAGGTCTGGAGGTAGCCAGGTGCAAGCAGGGAGGCAGAGTACAGAGGTCAGCTCAGGCTGAGCAGACTGGGGGTGGGGTGCAGTTTCTGCAGCCCTGCAGGGCTGAAGAATTTATGGGGAGGGCTCTACCACAGTGTTGGCTACTCTGCCCTGGTTGCAAACCAGTAAATGAGCAGAAAAGTTATAAAACATCTAACACAATCACAAAAGAGTGAATCTCCAATCCCCTGAGTCTCATAGGACCTGGCCACACCCATCCAGTGCAGGAAGTGATTCAGCATGATCCTAGCACAGCTGCGGCTGCTTCCTGGTGTCTATAAAGGAAGCTTAGAACTTGCATTAAAAGCAGATGCCAACTTAAAAAAAAAAGAGTAAAAAGGCAAAGCAAGTTCTAACTATAGATAGCTTCTATAGAGAAAGAGAAGAACAGATTTCAAACCCTGAGGAGACTAAAAGCAGATTATCTCCAGATAAAGCCCCAAAAGGGGATATAATCTAATTCCCACCACACAAGGCTCTCCTAAAAGAAATTTAAAAGGCTCTTTAAAAAGAGCTAGAAGAAAAATGAGTAAAGGAAAGGAAAAGTTTGAAAGAGGGTTTGAAAAAGGCACATAACTCATTAAAAGATAAATTGGAAAAAAAAATAACTCCATGATAAACAGAATATGTGAATTGAAAAAGGTAAAGAACTCCCAGTAAAACAGAATTTGTGAATTGGAAAAAAAAATGATTCCTTAAAAAAAAATTTGTGAAATGGTAAAAAATTCCATAGAACAAAACAACTCATTGAAAAACTCAAATGGACAAATACAAAAAGAAGTAAAAAAAAAAAAGTAAATGAAGAAAATAATTCATTAAAAGTCAAAACTGAATAAATGAAAATGAATGACTTGATGAGATATCAAAAATCAGTCAAGCAAAACCAAAAAAATGAAAAAATAGGAAAAAATGTTAAATACCTACTTGGGAAAACAACAGACCTGGAAAATTGATATAGGAGAGATAATATAAGGATTATTGGACTCCCTGAAAACCATGATGAAAAAAAAATACAGCCTAGAAAATAATTTTTCAGGAAATCATCAAGGAGAACTGTCCAGATGTCATAGAATCAGAAGGTAAAATGGCCATTGAAAGAATTCATTGAATATCTCCTGAAAAAGTCCCCAAAATTAAAACTCTAAGGAATATTGTGGTTAAATTTCAGAACTATTGGACCAAGGAAAAATATTAAAAGCAGCCAAAAAAAAAAAAAAAAACCAATTCAAATACTGAGCAGCCACAATAAGGATTACTCAAGATCTAGCAGCTTCCACATTAAAGGGTCAAAGGGCCTGGAATCTGACATTCCAAAAGGCAAAGGACTAGGAATTCAGCCAACAATAAACAACCTTGCTAACTGAACATTTTCTTCCAGGGTAGACAATGGGCATTCAATGAAATAGATGAATTCCATTTATTTCTGATGAAAAAACCAGAGCTAAACAAACAAACAAACAAAAAAAAGATCTCCAAATATAGGACTCAAGAGAAGCATAAAAAGGTAAAAAGAACTCTTGAGAACTGTATTTCTGTTATGGGTATATGTTGGAATCCTTACTAACTGCTAACTAATTAGAGTTGATCTAATCTTACAAGAAGATGTTTTGGGCAGAACCTGAAACAAGGTACTAAGTAGAACTACCCATAATCCCTCTCTCTGGAAGGAGCATAAATAGGCCAATGGGCCAGTCAGAGAGTTCTGGAGAGGAAGACGCTACAAGTCGAGATTTCACCGGAATTACAGGAAGACTGGAGCTGGCTGGAGGCTGAAGAAAGCAGAGGCAGAGGCTGAAGGACCAGACCTTTGGATTTAAAGACATTTGGAGAGAGCTCTTGGAACCAAGCAGAGAGATAGGCCTCTAAGCTAACCGGGCTATATTGAAGATAATAAAAGATCTGAACTTTTATCACCTGGCAGTGTTTTGAGAAGAAAAAGCTCACCACATTTTGGCGCCCGAACAGGGACAAACAGACCCCTCAGTGGATTTCAGTGGAAAAGCTCCGATCCTGATTCAAGTGGAAAAGCCTCTGATCCTGATCCAGTGGAAAAGACTTCAACCCAGAAATTAGGGTGAGTGCAACAAAGAAATTTTGTTAGAAGAGTTAAAGTAGAATTTCATCTAAGATGGGACAGATATTTAGAAAACAGCCTGTTTCTGTTCAAGGAAAATGTTTAGAGAGCATTGTCAAAGTTATGAAAAGCCAAGGTTTAATTATAAGTTTACAGCAAATCACTGAACTTTTACAAACTGTAAAGGATATATGTCCTTGTTTCTCTCTTGATAAGGAATTAGATTTAAATGAATGGAAATTGGTTGGAGAGGATCTTTGTCAATTCTATGATAAAAATGGTCCTAACTCAATAATTAATACATATAATGTAATACAATTGGCTATAAGAAGTTATTTAAGTGATAGAATGATGAAAAGGAAAGTACAGGAGGAAGAAGTACCAACTTTACTGGGTGAAAAGGAGGACGAATCAGATGAGAATGGAGTTAATTACAATTCTGAGTGTGATACTTCACAGCAGGAGGAATTAGATGATTCCACATCTCATGACCCTCCCCCTGCAATTAACCCTTCATGTGTGGAACAAGGGGGAGGGAGAGAGACAGAAACACAGTTAGCTTCTCCTGTAAAGCAGAATTTGACAAGATTAGAAAAAGCATTAATTAAAGCAAAAAATGAAGGAGAAGATATATCTGATTTTATAAATGCATATCCTGTGATTGAAGAGCTCAACTCCTCAGGTCAAAAAAGGAGAAGATACACTCCTTTTAATTTGGAAGAAATTAAAGATTTGAAAAAGGGTTGCACTCTTTATGGGGCTACATCATCTTATGTGAAGATGTTACTGGATAATTTGTCTTATGAAATCTTAACCCCGAATGACTGGAAATCCATCACTAAAACATGTCTAGAACCGGAACAAAATTTATTGTGGCTTTCAGAGTTTCATGAATTATGTAGGATTCAAGCCCAACGCAATAGGCAAACAGGAGCTATTGTACAAGTTGCTTTTGACCAACTAGCTGGTGAAGGTCAGTATGCAGAGAGTTCAGAACAAATTTATTATCCCATAACAGTGTATGAGCAAATTTCTAAGGCTGCAATAAAAGCTTGGAATTCTCTCCCTGGACAGAAAGATGGAAATAATGCTTTCACAAAAATAGAGCAAGGTCCCAATGAACCTTTTGCAGATTTTGTGGGACGTCTGCAAACAGCTGTAATAAGAACCATTGGAGATAATGGTGCCACAGAAATAATGACTAGACATTTGGCTAAGGAAAATGCCAATGAGGTTTGCAAGAGAATTATATGGGGGCTAGACAAAAATGCTCCTTTAGAAGAAATCATAAGATGCTGTGCCACAGTGGGCACAAATGCTTATTATGCCCAGACTATGATGAACATGGAAAGACAAGGTCCTTCTTGGCAGAGGAATTCTAGAGAAACTCGTCGATGTTTTCAGTGCGGAAAAATTGGACATTTGAGAGCTCATTGTAGATATGGAGATAGAGTGAGAAGACAGGGTGAGAGAAAACCCAAAACCCCATGTCCAAAATGTAACGGAGGCTTTCACTGGGCCTCTAAATGTATATTGACCCAGAGGAATGAGAGGCAGGGCCCAGCTCTAAAGTATCAATCAAAGGACAGGTGGGGCATGATAGCAGCTGAGGTTACACCCAGAGAGACTTTAGAAATTCAGAACTCTGATGTCATCAACCAACAGAAAAGCAATCAGGATTACAGTTGGGAAGAATACAGGCCTTTTAAGACAACAAGACAATATCCAATGCAAACAGCTCCAATGTAATTACCAGATGATGAGGAGAAATCCCAAAAGTGGTAAATAGAAGAGAATTAGATAGGTTAACTGCTTGGGGAAGAGGATCTGCTTATATTTCCACAGTTGGAAAAGGAATCATATGGCTAACAATGAGACTGTCAAAAGAACTTTAAAATCTTCAGCTTTCAGTTCCTGAAAAACCAGCAAGAATCACTGGATTCCCTGAGATGAAAAATTGTTGATGAGACTTTTTACAGTACTTCAGAGCTTACAGGAATTATTAGATTCCTGGTGCATGAACAAATGGACAATGGATTCCTTATGGACTATTTCTAGGACTTATGGACATTTGTAAATTTTCAGGTCGATTTATGTTGTTACATTACTACTAGCCTGTGTTATATTACTATGTGCTTATGTATTTTAAGCAATTGCAAGAATCATTGGATTTCTTGAGATGAAAGATTGTTGATGAGACTTTTGCAGTAGTTAAATTTTCATGTTGATTCATGTTATTTGTTACATTACCACTAGCCTGTGTTATATTGCTGTGTGCTTTTGTAAATTATGTATAATGCCTCCCATATTGATGGATTTATGTATACCATGTATATCTGTTACAAAGTTCTGGCCCATATTGATGGATTTATGTGTACCCCCTCAGAAACCCCCTATGTTTTAAAACAAAAGAAAGGGGGAGATGTTGGAATCCTTACTAACTGCTAACTAATTAGAGTTGATCTAATCTTACAAGAAGATGTTTTGGGCAGAACCTGAAACAAGGTACTAAGTAGAACTACCCATAATCCCTCTCTCTGGAAGGAGCATAAATAGGCCAATGGGCCAGTCAGAGAGTTCTGGAGAGGAAGACGCTACAAGTCGAGATTTCACCGGAATTACATGAAGACTGGAGCTGGCTGGAGGCTGAAGAAAGCAGAGGCAGAGGCTGAAGGACCAGACCTTTGGATTTAAAGACATTTGGAGAGAGCTCTTGGAACCAAGCAGAGAGATAGGCCTCTAAGCTAACCGGGCTATATTGAAGATAATAAAAGATCTGAACTTTTATCACCTGGCAGTGTTTTGAGAAGAAAAAGCTCACCACAGGTATACATAGAGAGTGCACGTGTAATTTGAATTTACTGTTATAATATAAAAAAGGAACTAGAGGTGGAAAGGGGATTGTACCAAAAAAAAAAAAAAAGAAGGAAAAGTGGAGGTTAAAAAGAGGGAAATTACATCTCACAAAAAAGCAAAGGAAACCTATTGTATTTGAGGGAGAGAAGGGAGGGGGTTGAGCATTGTGTGAATCTTACTCTCATTAGGTTTGGCTCAAAGAGAAAATATTAGACATATTTGGTTTATAGAGAAACTTCTCTCACCTTATTGAAAAGTGGGAGGGGAAAAGCAGAAAGGGAAAGGGTAGGCTAAATAGAAGCAAATACAGTAATAGTAGGGGGAAGATATAAGAAAGAGGAAGAGATTCTAAAGGGGGAGAAGGGCTGCTTGAGGCAAGTGGTGCCCATAAGTTAAATAGTGGGGAGGGGGATAAGGGGAAAAGGAAAGAGAAAAGTATAATCTGGGGATAATAAGATGACAGGAAATACAGAATTAGTAGTTTTAACTATAAATGTTAATGGGGTGAACGCTCCCATAAAGTGGAGGTGGATAGCAGACTGTATTAAAAGCCAGAATCCCACAATATATTGTTTACAGGAAACACATTTAAAGTAGGGTGATACATACAGAGTAAAGGAAAAAGGGCTGGAGCAGAATCTATTATTCTGGTGAAGTAAAAAAAAAAAAAGTAGGGGTAGCCATTCTGATCTCAAATCAAGCAAAAGCAAAAATTGATCTAATTAAAAGAGATAAGGAAGGAAACTATATCTTGCTAAAGGGTACCATAGATAATAAAGCAATATCAATACTAAACATATATACACCAAATGGTATAACATCTAAATTCCTAAAGGAGAAGTTAAGAGAACTAAAGAAAAAATAGACAGCAAAACTATAATAGTGAGAGATCTCAACCTTGCACTCTAAGAACTAGATAAATCAAACCACAAAATAAATAAGAAAGAAGTTAAAGAGGTAAATAGAATACTAGAAAAGTTAGGTATGATAGATCTTTGGAGAAAATTGAATGGAGACAGAAAGGAGTACACTTTCTTCTTGGTAATTCATGAACCCTATACAAAAATTGACTATATATTAGAACATAAAGACCTCGAAATCAAATGCAGAAAGGCAAAAATAGTAAATACATTCTTTTCAGATCATGATGCAATAAAAACTACATTCAATTAAAAGCCAGAGGAAAATAGACCAAAAGGTAATTGGAAACTAAATAATCTCATCCTAAAGAATGAATGGGTGAAACAGCAAATATTAGACACAGTTAATAATTTCATCCAAGAGAATGACAATAATGAGACAATATACCAAAATTTGTGGGATACAGCCAAAGAGGTAATAAGGGAAAATTTTATATCTCTAAAAAATGATAATTATACAATTTATCTCTTGAATAAAATAGAGAAAGAGAAGATCAATGAATTATGTTTGCAACTAAAAAAGCTAGAAAAAGAGCAAATTAAAACCCCCCATCAAATACTAAACTTGAAATTCTAAAAGTAAAAGGAGAGATTAATAAAATTGAAAGTAAAAAAAAAAAAAACAAAACTACTGAATAAATAAAATTCAGAGTTGGTTTTATGAAAAAAAAACCCCAATAAAATAGATAAACCTTTGATAAATTTGATTAGAAACAGGAAAGAGGAAAATCAAATTGTTAGTCTTAAAAATGAAAAGGGAGAACTTTCCACCAATGAAGAGGAAATTAAAGCAATAATTAGGAGTTACTTTGCCCATCTTTATGCCTAAAAATTTGATAATCTAAATGAAAAGGAGGAATATCTACAAAAATATAGATTTCCCAGATTAACAGAGGAGGAAGTAAATTGCTTAAATCGTCCCATTTTAGAAAAAGAAATAGAATAAGCTATTAACTCCATAAGAAAAAATCCCCAAAACCAAATGGATTTACATGTGAATTCTACCAAACATTTAAAGAGCAATTAACTCCAATACTATATAAACTATTTGAAAAAATAGGGAATGAAGGACTCCTACCAAATGCCTTTTATGACACAGACATGGTACTGATACCTAAACCAGATAGGACAAAAACAGAGAAAGAAAGTTATAAATCAATCTTGCTAATGAATATTGATGCAAAAATTTTAAATAAAATATTAGCAAAGAGATTACAGAAAATCATCCCCAGGATAATACATCAAGACCAAGTAGGATTTATACTAGGAATGTAGGGCTGGTTCAATATTAGGAAAACTATTGGCATAATTGACTATATCAATAACCAAATTAACAAAAACCATCTGATCATCTCAATAGATGCAGAAAAAGCATTTGATAAAAATCCAAAACCCATTCCTATTAAAAACCTAGAGAGTATAGGAATAAACAGACTCTTCCTTAAAATAGTCAGTAGCATCTATCTAAAACTATCAGTAAACATCATATGTAATGGGGATAAACTGGAACCATTCCCAATAATGTCAGGAATGAAACAATGTTGCCCAGTATTACCATTACTATTCAATATTATATTAAAAATGCTAGCTTAGGCAATAAGAGATGAAAAAGAAATTAAAGGAATTAGAGTAGGTAACGAGGAAACCAAATTTTTACCCTTTGCAGATGATATGATGGTATCCCAGAGAATCTACTAAAAAAATTCTTTGAAATAATCCACAAGTTTAGCAAAGTTGCAGGATACAAAATAAATCCACATAAATCATCAGCATTTTTATACATCACTAACAAAATTAAACTGCAAGAGGTACAAAGAAAAATTCCATTTAAAATAACTGTTGATAGTATAAAATATTTGGGAATCTATTTGCCAAGGGAAAGTCAGGAACTATATGAGCAAAACTACAAAACACTTTTCATACAAATAAAGTCAGATCTAAATAACTGGAAAAATATTAAGTGCTCTTGTATAGGCCAAGCAAATATAATAAAGATGACAATACTATGTAAACTAATCTATTTATTTAGTGCTATACCGATCAAACTCCCAAATAATAATAATAATAATAAAACTATTTTACTGATCTAGAAAAAATAACAACAAAATTCATCTGGAAGAACAAAAGGGATTTCAAGAATTTCAAGGGAATTAATGAAAAGAAAAGCAAATGAAGGTGGCCTAGTTGTACCAGATCTAAAACTATATTATAAAGCAGCGGTCATCAAAACCATTTGCTGCTGGCTAAAAAATAGACTAGTTGATGAGTGGAATAGGTTAAGTTCACAGGACAAAATAATCAATAACTATATATAGCAATCTAGTATTTGACAAACCCAAAGACCCCAGCTTTTGGGATAAGAATTCACTATTTGACAAAAACTGCTGGGAAAATTGGAAATTAGTATGGCAGAAACTAGGCATTGACCCACACTTAACACCATACACCAAAATAAGATCAAAATGGGTTCATGATTTAGACACAAAGATGAAATTATAAATAAATTAGAAGAACATAGAATAGTTTAACTCTCAGACCTGTGGAGAAGGAAGGAATTTGTGACAAAGAAGAACCAGAGATCATTATTGAGCACAAAATAGATAACTTTGATTATATTAAGTTAAAAAGTTTTTGAACAAACAAACAAAAAAAAAGATTAGAAAGGAAGCTATAAACTGGGAAAACATTTTTTTTTTACATTGAAAAGTTCTGATAAAGCCCTCATTTCCAAAATATGTAGAGAATTGACAGAAATTTATAAGAAATCAAACCATTCTCCAATTGATAAATGGTCAAAGGATGTGAACAGACAATTTTTAGGTGAAGAAATTGAAATTATTTCTAATCATATGGAGAGGTACTCCAAATCACTATTGATCAGAGAAATGCATATTAAGACAACTCTGAGATACCACTACATACCTCTTAGATTGGCTAAGATGACAGGAAAAGATAAGATAAAAGAGCACTTTGGAACTATACTGAAAAAGTTATCAAACTGTGCATACCTTTCGATCCAGCAGTGTTACTACTGGGCTTATACCCCAAAGAGATCTTAAAGGAGGGAAAGGGATCTACATGTGAAAAAATGTTTGTGGCAGCCCTTTTTGTAGTGGCAAGAAACTGGAAATTGAGTAGATGCCCATCAATTGGAGAATGGTTGAATAAATTGTAGTATATCAATGTTAAGGAATATTATTATTCTATAGGAAATGACCAACAGGATGATTTCAGAGAGACCTGGAGAAACTTACATAAATTGATGCTGAGTGAGATGAGCAGAACCAGGAGATCATTATACACACCAACAACAAAATTATATGATGATCAATTCTAATGGATGTAGCTCTCTTCAACAACAAGATAATTCAAACCAATTCCAATTATTTAGTAATGAAGAGAGTCAGCTATATCCAGAGAGAGAACTATGGAAAATGAGTGTGGACCACAACATAGCATTTCCACTTTTTCTGTTATTGTTTGCTTGCATTTTTGTTTTCCTTCTCAGTTTTTTTTCTTTCTAGATCTGATTTTTCTTGTGCAGCAAGATAACTATATAACTATATATATATATATACACACATATATATATATACATATATTATATTTAACATATACTTTAACATATTTGACATGTATTGGACTATACAATTTGGGAGGTTGGAAGGAAGGAAGGGAAAAGTTGGAACAGAAGGTTTTGCAAAGATCAGTGTTGAAAAATTACTCATGCATATGTTTTGTAAATAAAAAGCTTTAATAATAATAATAAACAATATTCCTGTTATTACATGTGATGTTCTCTTGATTCTGATCATTTTACACTATTTTTATTTCATGCATGTCTATTCATACTTAGCATGACCAGCAAAAATGATGGTCCTGGTCAGTTAGCAAGAGACACCAAATAGACAGCAAGAGTGGAACACTGATACTTCAAAATATTGAAAGGACTGGAGGAAGGCTTCCAGTATTTTGTATAGATTTGCTATGTAGAATTTGAATTGTAGTATAGTGGTAAGACAACAGCTAGCATCTCTCCCTCAAAATCATCTTGTATCTATTTTTATATATCCCTATATGTAGCCATTGTTTATTCTAGTTAGAGTATGAGATCCTTGAGGTCACATGCTGTTTTGCTTTTTCTTTGTTTTCCTAGTACCTGATACAGAATTGGTCCTTAATAAATGCTTGTTGTTTGATGGTGTAAGAGGACCTAGGGTCAAATTCTGCTTCTTAAATTATGGGACCAAATTATAAAACTAGTCATTCAGCTTTACTGACCACTTCTTTGTCAGGTACAAGTACCAATAAGTGTATTCCTTATTCAAGTATATCGCTAAACTCGAAGAAGTAGATATTCATATTTAAACTCATGAAATACACATCCCAATGTAATACTATTAGTTGGCATATTTTTTAGCATTTTTATTTCTTGAATAGAGGTCAGTGATTTGGGGACAATTTCCTCATCTGTAAAATGAAAAGTCTGGACTAAATAGTCTTTGAAATTCCTTGTGACTCTAGAAGTATGCCTTTATGACCTTTCAATTATGAAGCTTCCTCCCAATTATGTAATTCTATGTGATTCTGTACTTCCTAGAAAAAAAGGATCAAATATGAAATCGTGTGACATTTTAATCAAACAATTTAAGCTTTGGCTTCTACAAAAGCCATATAAAGTACATTTCATTTTATTCCTTTTATATCCAAGGCAATATGAGTGAATGTGGTATGTTCAGATGGATTCTTAGGTTGTTACATAAAAGCATAATCATCTCCTTGATAGATGTTAGTGTGACTAGCAACACACTATAGGTAAGTAATAATGGAGCAATCATAGAAACCACTGAGTAAGGTATTGAAAAATGTAATGACAAATTAGTCCCACACCCATCCTTCTTAAATAGTAGACAACATAGGTGGATATTTTCCCTCAAGCAATTGTTATTGAAGACTTTAAAATCTTGAGATTCAAAGAGAAAGAATCCTGAATTTTCAAAGAAATTAATAAAAATAATAGGTAATATCTGAAGAAATAAAGAACAGATTCTACCCAAAATGGATATATCCTAGGGAGAGTTGTTGAAGGACCCTTTATAATTAATTCAGGTCCTCAGTAAAGAATAGAAAACTGAAGATATCAGCACTTTTGATTTTCTTCCAGGTAGCTGGGTTGCTCAGTGGATAGAACGTTGGATTTGTAGTTAAGATCTGATTTCAAATTGTTCCTCAGATTCTTGCTATCTGTGTGATTTGAGTGAAGTATTCAATGTCTCTCACCCTGTTACCTCATTTGTAAAAATAGTACCAAAGTAACAAGATTGTTATAAGTAAAATGAAATAACAGATTTAAAGAACTTTGCTTATATTGCTATTTAAATTCTAGACATTATTCTAAAAAGAATATGTCTTGTTTCAGGTCTATGGATCATGACCTTCCATGTCAGAGATGTACACACTTGAATACCAATAACTTCTGTCATATGTACTTTATGTAGTGCTAGCAGTGCTGAAATGCTTTCTCAAATAGTTTCTTATAAAACAAAAAGTTCCAAATCTGATGTGGGTTCTTGACACATACTAATTTTCTCACTTCCCAGGAATTCTAAAGTCAATAATTGGTAGGGAAACAAAGTATTATTATGTGTTGTTTCTATTCCAAAATTGTAGTGTCAAGACACAGTAGATCATTCATTCTTGCTCACTCTAATTTATTACCATAAGTTTGGGATGATGGTTAATAACCATCATTTTTCTCGGTTATTTTTCTGGGTGTTCTGACAAATGCATCTGGAAGCAGTTTAGTTACATAGCTTGAATGTAACTTTGCAAGTAACCACTCCTTCATATGTGGTTAGCAATAATTTATATTGGTTAAATTGTCAAGAATGCTTATTCTACTATCTGAGAACCTTAAATTCATTTCTTAATGAATTATTTAGATGCAACATATACTTTCAAACAAACATTCAAATTCTACTCTGCCCATTCTAGGTTGAAACTGGATTTCATTTGCATTATGCTTTAATTAATCGCAAGAGTTTTCTGTGTAAGACCCCATTCCTTGTGCACCTATATTTTCTTGTTGAAGTCTTATGGCTACAAATCTTAAGATGCCCTAATATGGAGAGGATTAATGTTATAAATCACTCAAAGGGCTATGTAAAGGTTCAATAGGTGTAAAGAGAAGTAAATAGATTGCAGCATGTTAACAAATGACAACAATATTTGTGAAAAGCCTTAAAAATGATGTTAGTGAGGATAATGTGATTTGCCCACAACTATGGTAATGCAGTTGATAGAATTTGGGTTTAGAATCAGGGAGATCCCAGTTAAAATCTGGAATAATACCCTTACTAAGTGTGTGAACCTGGACAAGTCACTTAACTTGTTTGTCTTAGTTTCCTCACTTTAAAATTGGAACAATAATTGATGGCACCAATCTCCCAAGGTTTTTGTGAGAATTAAGTGAGATATTTGTAAAGTACTTAGCATGGTACCTGGAACAGACTAGGTACTTAATGTTCCTTCCTTCCTTCCTTCTTTGCTTCGTTGCTTCCTTCCACTCATCCTCCCTTCCCCCACCCTCTCATCTTTTCTTCCTTCCTTCCTTCTTTCCTTCCTTCCTTCCTTCCTTCCTTCCTTCCTTCCTTCCTTCCTTCCTTCCTTCCTTCCTTCTTCCTTCCTTCCCTCCCTCCCTATTTTCTTCCTCTTTTCCTTCCTTTTCTCCCTTCTTCTCCTTTCATTTCCTCCTACTCTCCTTCCTTCCTTCCTTCCTTCCTTCCTTCCTTCCTTCCTTCCTTCCTTCCTTCCTTCCTTCCTTCCTTCCTTCCTTCCTTCCTTCCAGATTTTGACAGACTACAAATTCAGGTAGGTACAGCAATAATTCTAATTTTGGGGACATTAGAGATAATTGCAACTAATTAAGAGGTCACTTAGTTAATTGTGTGCTGATTGACAGTCATAAAATTTACATAGTCTTTTGTTTTGAAGGAAGTTTCTGCACTTTGGAAATAGATGTATGATACTCATTCTGATTCACAACCAAAACAAAGATGAGACAGCATTCAGGGAATTGCTTACCAGCTCTATCCTTAACACCTTCACAAGTAAACTAAGGTCAAATGATGTTTTTCCACATGGATTATTTTAATAGAAAAATACATATATTAATGTTGTTTTTGCTTCATGAGGATGCTTTTTGGAGAAGCCAGATATGTGGGAAGTAGCATGATACAGTGGAAAGTGTGGTGGATTTGGATTCAAAGAACCTTTCAAACAAATTCAAACAAATCCATCACCTCAGTTACCTATTACTTCTCTATGTTGAGTTACTTAAATTTCTCTAGACTTGACTTTCCCCATCTGTAAAATGAGGGGGTTGAATTACATGGCCTCAAAGTTCTTTATGTCTCTAAACCTATGATTCTATCTTAAGTAAAGATGAAAATTAATGAAAATTAATGTTGAAATATGGTTGGAAAAAAAACAATATTTAGGTTGTTAAAGTAGGCAAGATCATTGGCTCTTGACTGTGATTTGTAGCTTTTTTTGCAATGCAACTCCCCACTCCCCAGGTCTCTAAGCAGGAGAAACATGAACATTAAAAAAAGATAAAAGAAATGAATTTATGGAAGGGCGAAAAGTTCTTAGGGACTTGTTCAAGGTAAAGTTCAAATTCCTGAAATGGAGAACTGATACTGCTTGAGTGAAATTGTAGGTTAAAAAACCCACAAACTTAGAGAATTTTAGGTTAAAAGAGAGCTTAGAAATCATCTAATTAATTAGTA
This sequence comes from Antechinus flavipes, assembly GCF_016432865.1. Classification (NCBI taxonomy): domain Eukaryota; kingdom Metazoa; phylum Chordata; class Mammalia; order Dasyuromorphia; family Dasyuridae; genus Antechinus; species Antechinus flavipes. The sequence continues at coordinate 430,288,559 of NC_067398.1, forward strand.
TCTTTGTGCTCCTTTTATTTCCCAGTGTAGTTATGCTACCATATTAGTTATGGGGAAGAAGCTCAATTCTTTTTGGGGGGTGGTGGTTGAGAAGGGGAGGCCATTGGGATTAAGTGATTTGGCCAGGGTACACAGTTAGTAAGTATTAAGTGTCTGAGTCTGGATTTGAACTCAAGACCTCTTGACTTCAGGACTGGTGCTCTATCCACTACATCATTTGGCTGCCCCAGAAACTCATTCTTAAGAATAGATATCGGCTACTTTGTAAATTCAGTCATACCTAGTGGTCTAAGTTATCTTTTAAATTTGTGAAGTTTTACATTTTATTATTTAAACTTTATTTTTAATTTCTATTTTTACTGAGCCCAAGCTTCCCATAACAGTCCTTTTTTCCCCAATACATATATTCTACTTGTGTTGTCATATGGCAGTGAGATTGGGAACATCAGTGCCTCCAGAGAGAAAAGAGTAAGCATTATACAAAAGACAATGGAAAGGTTTATGATTGATCAGGATGCAACATGAGACTAATGAAGAAGAGGAGTATAGGATATTATTGATATTATGGGATATTATTACAGAAAGAGAAAATGGGCTTGTCAGCTAGTGAGATCATGGGACAATAAGTGGAAAAGCAGTGTTCTTGTGATGTGAGGAGAAAGCAAGATGGGAAATTTTGGAAGGATACAAAGGAGACCTAAACAGGATAGACAGATATAAATGAATTATGATCTTTATTAAGGAAGGGAATTTCACATTGATAAGATCTTAGATCTATTTAACTATGGTTTTCATTATAAGAGGCTAGAGTGTCACCTCCATCTCTGACTGGTCCAAGGTTTATGGACATATTAAAATTACTCTCTTGTTCTCTTAAATGCTTCTCTCTAGGATTTACCTACTAAGATATAAAAGGGTATGTTTATGAGATTGATATAATCACAGATCCTTGATATAATACATATTTCTAATTGTAGAAGGAAAGACTTTTCCCTTATTAAAGTAGTTTCAGATATGAATAATAAAGAGAGATAATTCAAAGATTATTAGAAAGGTATTTCTGGTGACCTCAATTTCAAATCTCTTTAGTTAGACTTCTATTGTGCCTATGGAAAAAGTCAGGTCTGTTTATGGATTCCTCTTTCTAGTAAGTCACAAGAGTTAGAGTATTTTTTCTTTTCTGTGAAAATAAGTTACTCAAAATATGAGAGTCAGATCATATATTTAGAACTGGAAGGGATTCATTTTACAGATAAGGAAATTTTACAGGTAAGGAAGATTAAATTATTTACTTATAGTCCTGCAGGTAGTCAAAAATCAGTGGCAGGATTTGAATCTCAGTCCTCTGACTCCAGGAGCAGCTATATGGATAGAGTCCTGGCTCTGCATTCCTGAGCCAGTCATCTGTTTGCCTCAGTTTCCTCATTTGTAAAATGAGTTGGAAAAGGAAATGACAAATCAGTCCAATATTTTTGTTGAGAAAATCCTAAATGGGGTCATTAAAAGTAACACAAGACTAAAAATGATTAAATATGAATGCCTCTGATTCCAGATGCAATATGTTTTTCTACTATCCCACTGCCTCTTCAGAGGGAATTAAAAGGGAAAACAAAGAAAAGAAAAAGACAAATATTGGAAAGGCCATAGGAAAAGAGATGCTCTAATGTACCAACATTTATGAGAAGTTTTTTCTAATCCCCATAGTTGACAGTGCATTCCTTCCAAAATAATCTCATTTCTATTTTTTATTCATTGTTTGTGTGCTTATATATGTACATACGTTTTCTTTTATTTAAATTATAAATTTCTTTTTTAAGTTTAGATTTTTATTAAATAAGTTCCACTGAAAAGATTCACATTCTAAATTAGATGAATATCACTCATTTTATCTATTTTTCAAAGATTGGAAGTACTTTAATAATATTTTAGTTACCTCATTCCTTTTTTCATAAATTTTAAACATTTTTATTTAAACCAAATTCTATCCCTCTCTCTCTCTCCCCTCCTCACTCCCTGAGATGGTAAGCAATCAAAAATAGGTTATACATGTGTGACATTCTGTGTTAGTCATTTTGTATAAGAAGACTTGAACAAAAGAAAAAAATAAAAGAAAAAGTGAAAAATAGGATACTTCAGTCTCTATTAAAAATAATATCAGTTCTTCCTCTAGAGATATATAGTGAGCTTCATTATTAATTCTTTGGTATTGCCTTGGATCATTGTATTGCTGGGAAATTAGGCCTATCTAAGTCTATCATGGTTGATAAATATACAGTCTTGCTGCTGTAATGTACAAGGTTCTCCTGGTTCTGTTCACTTCACTATGCATCAGTTCATATAAGCCTTTCCAAGTTTTTTGGTAATCAATCTGCCTGTCATTTGTTTTAGTAGTAATATTCCATTACAATCATCTACCATAGCTTGTTTAATCATTTCCCAATTAATGAATATCCTTTCAATTTTTGATTCTTAGCCATCAAAAAAAGAGATGCTAGAAATATTTACAAATAAGTCCTTTTTCCTTTTTTTGAATGCTTTTGCAATATAGACCTAGTAGTGGTATTACAGGATCAAAGGCTATGCATGATTTTGTAGCTCTTTGAATATAGTTCCAAATTGTTTTCAGAATGATTGATTAGTTCACAATTCTACCAGCAATACATTTGTGTTATTATTTGCCTACATCCTCTTTAACATCCAATATTTCTGCCTTTTTAAAGTAATAGATGTGAATAAAGTGATAGATGTGAATGCTTCAGTTGTTTAAATTTGCATTTCTCTAATCAATAGTGATTTAGAGCATTTTCTCATATGCTTATAGATAACTTTTATTCCTTTGTTTGAAAACTGCCTTTTCATATTCTTTGACCATTTATCAATTGGGAAATGACTTGCATTTGCTATAAATTTGTCTCAGTTCTCTCTCTCTATAGAGAAGTTAGGCCTTTATTAGAGACACTTGTTGCAAATTCCCTCCCTGCTCAGTTTTCTGCTTTCCTTATAATTTTACTTGCCTTGATTTTGTTTGTGCAAAACCTTTTTAATTTTATATATTAAAAATTGTATATTTTACATTTTGCAATGCCCTCTATATTTTCTTGGGTCTTAAATTCTTCCCTTATCCACAAAAATGACAGATAAACTATTCCATGCTCTCTTAATTTGCTTGTGGTATTACCTTTTATGTATAAAACATGAACCCATTTTAACCTTATCTTGGTATATGGTATGAGATATTGGTCTATATCTAATATGTTTCATACTTTTTTTTTAATTTTCCTGGGCCATAGTGGATGATCTTTGTAATATATTGTTGTAATCTCTTTGTTAGAATTTTTTTTTAATTTTTTGCTTCAATGTTAATTAGGGAAATTGGTCTGTAATTTTCTTTCTCTGTTTTGATTCTTGTTAATCAGCACTATATTTGTGTAGTAAAAGGAATTTGGTAGGACTCTTTTACCTACAGTTTCCAAATAGTTTATATAGTATGGGGATTAATTGTACTTTAAATGTCTGGTTTAATTCAATTGTGAATCCTTTTGGTCCTGGTATTTTTTCCTTAGGAATTTCATTTATGGCTTATTCAATTTTTTTCCTCTAAGACTGGGTTATTTCAGTATTTAATTTCTTCTTCTCTTAATCTAAATAACATTTTTTGTAGCTATTCATCAATTTTATTTAGATTGCCAAACTTATTGGCATATAATTGGGCAAAATAGTTTCTAATAATTGTTTTAAATTTTCTCTTCATTAGTGGTAAGTTCACTTTCATTTTTTGATACTAGGAATTTTTTCTTCTTTCCTTTTCTAAATCAAATTTGAACCAATAGCTTATCTATTTTATAGTGTTGTTGTTTTTTAATAAAATCAACTTCTGTTTTTATTTGTTAGTTCAATTTTTTTCTTATTTTAAATTTTATTAATCTCTACTTTGTTTTCAGGACTTCCAATTATTGTTTAATTGGACATTTTTAATTTATTTTTTTAGTGGTGTACTCAATTCATTGATCTAATTTTTCACTATTTTATTTATGTAAGCAATTAGAAATGCAAAATTTTCCCTAACTACTGCTTTGGCTGCATCCTATAAATTTTGCATGTTGCTTCAGTTGCCATTTTTTAAAATGACATTATCAATTGTTTCTATGATTTGTTCTTTGACCTACTTGTGTTTTTGAGTGAGATTATTTAATTTCTGATTAATTATTAAACTCTCAATTGGCTGTTACTTAATATAATTTTATTTCATTATAATCTAAAAGGGATATATTTAGTATTTTTGCTTTTCTGCATATATCCTAATTGACCATATAGGATCAATTTTTGTGTAGGTAATGCTGAGAAAAAGGTATATTCTTTTATATTCTCATTCATTTTTCTTCAGAGATCTTTCAAATCTAACTTTTCTATAATTTTATTTACCTTAACTTCTTTCTTCTTTTTCTGGTTAGATTAACCTAGTTTTGAAGAGGAAAGTTGAAGTCCCTCACTAGTATAGTTTTATTAGCTATTTCCTCTTTGTAATTCATTCAACTTCTTCAAAAAACTGGATGCTATGCCATTTGATACATATATGTTTAACATAAACTATATAATAATAAAATAATAACATATGACTTCATTGTCTATGGTATATTTCAGCAAAATATATTTTCCTTTGTTATCGCTTTTAATTACATCTATTTTTGCTTTTGCTTTGTTTGAAATCATGATTGTTAACCCTGCTTTCTTTGCTTCAGTTAAAGGATAATAAATTATGTTCTAGCCCCTTACCTTTACCCTGTGAATATCTGTCTGCTTCAAATGTGTTTCTTGTAAACAATATATTATAGGATTCTTTTCAATCCATTCTGTTATCTAATTCCCTTTTATGAGTGAGTTCATGTCATTAGTATTTATAGCTGTGAAAGCTGTATTTCCCTCCAAACTGTTTTTTATTTGTTTATACCCCTTTCTCTCTTACTTCCTACACTCTCTCCTCATAAGTTTTATTCTAATCATTGCTTTCCTCAACATAACCTCCTTTTCATCAGTATCCTCTGTCTCCCTTTTATTATCCCCATTCTTTTTTTATTTGCTTATAGAGTAAGATAGATTTCTACATCCGATTGAGTATGTATGTTATTCCTTCTTTCAGTGTTTTGATGACAGTAAGGTTTAAGTTTTGCCCACCCCCATCTTCCCATTCATTATAATAGCTTTTTCATGCTTTTATGTGGGATAATTTACCCCATTTACTTTTCTCTCACTTTTTTCTTCCAAGGAAATTTTCTTTCTCACCTCTTTATTTTTTTTGCTTATCATCCTATCAAAGTCACCTTATATACACACCCTCTGTCTACATATACTTCGTCTAATTGCTTTTATAATAATAAAATTGTTGAATTATAAATATTATCTTATAAACTTCTTAAGGGCATGAATTGTGATACTTTTGTGCTTGTTTCCCAACATTTAGCTCAAAATCTGGCACCAAAGTTCTTGATAAATGCTTATTGACAGAATATCATTAAAATATTGTGCTATTTTAAGTATATTGAATATTTTTAAAATATCATTATAAATAATTATATTGCATATATTGTAAAAAATGAACAATTCTCAAAAAAAGGAACTCCAATCAATGAAATGATTTAATAGGATTCCAGAGGACTGATAAACAATCCTGCCCATCTCAAGACAGAAAGATGATGGCCTAATATGCAGAATGAGAAGCTTAATTTTGGATGTGACCAATGTGGGAATTTGGTTTGCTTGACCACACTTATATGATAAAAGGATCCTTCTTTATGCTTCCTTCCTTCTTTCTTTGCTTGTTTGCTTCCTTCTTTCCTTCCTTTGTTCCTTTCTTTTTTCCTTCTTTCTTCATTTTTGTTTGCTATTTTGTTTGTTGTTTGGTCTTCATTTTTGAAGAGGACCCACAACATGACATAAGGTCTTTATTTGTGCATGAACTGGATTTAACTGAGGTAGATTTGTACAAGGTTGTCAGACTTACCCTCTCTGCCAGAATTAATGAAATTCAATGGTTTAGGATGAACTTGGTTTCTCTGATGTTCGACCAAACTCTAAATGCTTCATAGTGCTTGTTTCAGACTCCCCTACCATTGGAACAAATATTCTCATCCACTTGTTCCATTGGGATCACAGGTGGATTTGAAGCCTGTTGGTGACCTTCAATCTAGTTTAACTCATCTATCCTGATGGTTTTACAGGGTGTGGCCACTGCCTATGCTTCATCTTCTTGGAACCATAGATGAGAGTTAGGTGAAGGTGGATACCAAAAGTGGATGAGCAGTCCTGAAAAAGTCTCAACCACACCTCTACCCAGAAGTGTTGGTCCTCCCTCAATGGCCCATACACCCCTATTTTTGGTTTAGTTGATTGGGAAAGAGAAGTATTAGGAAAAATATTATTTTTTTAATGGAAAAAAAAGGAATGTGATTTTCTTATGTTTAGCCTTTCTTTGTATCACCAATGTATCATTATCTGGGACACAATCAATACTTAATAAATGTTTGTTCACTGAGTGAAAGAAAAACAAATGCTTATTGGCTGATGGATTGATGATGCATTTCCCAGTAAGCTCTTTGATGATGGATTTTTTTTTTAATCTTTATGTCCCTCACAGCAAGATTACTATGTAGCTTATTATATGTATGATGGAGGGCAGAAGGGAGAATGTGATTTGGGAACCTGTTTACGGAACTTCATGTAAGAAAACCTTTCTGCAACTTATAGACTCAGAGAATTGCCTGCTTTGAAAATGCTTAATAATATTTGAACAAGGAATTATATTGTGTTATGTTATGCTACAAAATTATGTAAATAAAGTGCAATTTAAGTAAGCCAGATTCTTTCCAATGGTAAAGTCATTATAAAAAAGTGACTTATGACAACTGGTCATAAGTTGTACTTTTAAGATGGAATATTAACTCCTTTTTTTTTTTTAAATCAATATTATTTTATTTTTTCAATTACATGCAAAAATAATTGTCTTCAACATTCATTTTTGTAAGATTTTGAGCTCTAAATCTCCCCCCACTTCCTTACCTACCTACTTCCTAAGAAAGCAAGCAATCTGATATAGATTATACATGTACAATCATTTTGAACACATTTCCATATTATTCATATTGTGAAAAGAAAATCAGAACAAAAAGGAAAAATCAGTAAAAGAAAAAGCAAACAGGAGTATTAACTCTTTTAAGATACTCAATCATTACTGTTATAGCACAGCAACTATTGGAAGTTCCAACTATTGGAATAATAAGAATGACAATGCAATTATAGACAGATACTCAGAACCACAGAATCTCAAAGGTGGAAAGAATCTCACAAATCATCTTGTCTGTTCTCCTGTCTGAAATATAAATGCCTTCCAGAGCATCCCTGACAGCTGGTCATTGATCCTTCACCTGAATACTTCAAGTATCCACTATTCACTCACAATTAATTCTTGATGTCTTTATACTGCTTTAATTATTAGGATTTTCTTCTTTAGGATAAGTTGAAATTTGCCTCACTCTGAGTTTTTCTGCTGAAGGACAACATGGAATTTGAATAGATTAATATCTGGGTTCCAAGATTTTTCTGAGAATACCTTCTTTTTTTAAGCACAGTTTAATCTAGATCGGACAATTAAATATTCATTCAGATATTCAACAATTATTTGTTGTTTGCCAGATAAGCATGTAATATTGTGTTAAATATTCAAGCAAAAAAATGGTTGCATAAAACACAATGTCATTCCCTTTTCTTCAGAATTCATATTAATTATTATCTCATTATTTCTGTGTTCCTTCAATCAATTCCATTTGTATAAAGAACTTATAATTTTGAATTCAATTTGATTAAACAGTAAGCACCTTCTATATGTAAGGCACAACATTAGGAGCTAGTAATACAAAGATATTTATTTTTTAGGAGTGCATTATCTTCTGAGAGAAGATCTATGTCTATATCTATATATGTGTGTGTATATATACCATATATGTAGAAGGTAATAGGGTCAAAGGAGAGATTCAAAGTGTCCTAGGAGTATCTGAGGAGGAAATAATCACTTTCATCTGAAAAGGTTTCATGGAGAAGGCCTAAGTGAGGCCTTGAAGGATAAGAAGGGCTCCCCAGCTACAGCTGAGATGGAGATTTTGCTGAATTCATTGTTTGATTTCTGACAATGATGGATTCCATTTTCATACATAAGTTCTGACATGACAATTGAAGATCATGGAAACACTCCTTTTAAAAGTCCTTAATATGTATGGAGTAGAGGGAAGCAAAAGACACAGTTCAGCTTTCCCTCATGACTGCACAAACTCTGGGAAGGGTTATCCTCCAGACCTGGCACTATACCAACTATCTGCCCTGCTTGGTACATAGTAAGCTCTTAATAAAAGCTCTTTGACTTATTGATTCTCTGAGTCAAATATCATGTTGTGACTGGAACAAATGCATCAGAGAATCCACATGATCTAAGGCTGTTCCTTTACAGTAAATGGAGAAATGTTGAACACTGTAGATAAGTTCATTTGTTTCTGGAAATTATATTGCCAAAAACTTCTTTTTTGCAAGGTAACTATAATGTTGACAAACTGATTCTCTGAGCATCCCATAGGAAACAGTACCAATTTTCTCACAACTCTTCCACACTGTCACTACTTCTAGTAGTCAGTATTAATAGTCCACACAGAGGTGAATATAGTGACATGAGCAAAAAACAAGTTTAAGAACCATTGTATTAGTGATCTTTAAGGTTCTTTCCAGCTGTTGTGGCTAGTAGAGAAATCTAAGTTCAGAAAAAATCAGATTAAAAAAAAATATATATATACATATATATAAATTCCTTAGAGTTACAACATAAACACACATGAAAAAAATAATTATTCTATCAAATAATGTTTGATATGGAAATGCTATTTTTTCTTCAGATAATTTTTTTTGTTTGCTTTTATGACAAACAATTTAGTGAATCCTCATAATATACTTGGGTAGAGAGTGGAAATCCCTAGAGTAGAAAGTAGAAATCTCTACTCTATATATAGGAAAACTGAGGTTTCTAAAAGGTTATAAGACTTGCACATAATTTCTGATGAATAAGTGAAAAATCTGGAAGTAGTTACTTAATCCTACACTTGTTGAAAGGTACCTTATTATCATGCTGAGTCAATCAAGTTCCCACTGAAAATCAACTCACTAACAAAAGTCAACTTAAAGGAGCAGTAGTTCCCTGGTGGATAGAATTCTAGAAACCTTTCTTAAAACACTTACTAAGCTATGTAAACTTGGGCTTGAGTACTATCTGCCTTTCAGAATTCTGAGGAAAGTGCTTTGTAAAAGCAAACTTTATGATACTATACAAAATTTATCATAAGAATAATTTATCCTTATTCAGGGCTTTAAGATTTGTAAAATATTTTCTAGTGCTTTAAGGTATACAAAGAACTTTATATATGTTACTCATTTGATTCTTAACACACTTCTGAAAGGTAGATGTTATTTTTAAACCTGTTTTATAAAGAAGTAAATTGAGACTTTGAGAAATTTAATTTCTTACCTAAGCTCATACAGCTAATAAGTGTCTAAGACAGATTTGAATGCAGGTCTTCTTAATTCCAAGTCCACCCTTCTAGCTACCACCTAATTATTTATAACATAATTTTTTTAAATTAAAGCTTCTTATTTTCACAACATATGCATGGATGATTTTTCAACATTGACCCTTGCAAAACCTTGTGTAATCCTTCCTCCAACCCCCTCCCCTAAATGGCAAGTAATCCATCAAATTTCCTTTGATCCTCACAACAATCCTGTGAGTAGATACTATTATTAGTTCCATTTAACAAATAAGAAAACTATGAGAGAAGTTTAGTGACTTACCATGATTATAGAGCCAGCAAGTGATAGGAGACAGGATCTGAAATTGTATTTCAACTTAGATCTTTCCACAATTCTATCTACTCTGTCACCTAGCTGTCACAGAATAGATGTTATTCTTATGACTCATTTTATATAGAATCTTAAAGTCTTCCCGGGTTATTTATACCTTCTGAATCCAATTTTCCCTGTGCAACAAGAGAACTGTTCAGTTCTGCACACATATATTGTATCTAGGATATACTGTAACCTATTTAACATGTAAAGAACTGCTTGCCATCTGGGGAGGGGATGGAGGGAGAGAGGGGAAAAATCGAAACAGAAGTAAGTGCAAGGGATAATGCTGTAAAAATTACCCTGGCATGGGTTCTGTCAATAAAAAGTTATTTAAAAAAATAAATAAATACATAAATAAATTTTTTAAAAAAGAAGAAGAATCTTAAAGCTTGTCTTTGCAAAGCACTCTATGTGTATATATGTATGTGCATGTGTGTTATGTATAGTATATAGCCATCTCTTTTCAAGTCACTGGAAGACAAGAAATATTCAGTCTTTTACCAAGTTCCTTGCACATCAAACTAGGGACCTCAGGATTGAATCAATTTTAAAACACATCAGCAATACCATCAGAGTTGATTTAACAATCCACACAGCAAGTTCTTGGACTTAGCACCTCTGTTGTCAAATTTGTGCCTGTTTATTTTGAAGAATAAACAAACAAGCCCAGATTGTAGATATGCAAATATTATTTTGAATCACCACATATGCCTAGAGACTGAGCAAGAATCATTTTTAGACAGTCAGTCATAGTAATAATGTCAACCACAAAACCAGAGAGAATCAGTGTGGTTTTCACCACTGAATAACGGTTCACTTCAGTGGCAGCAATGTTTAGATAGTGATTCTGTGGCTACCTCTCAGGAACAGACTGGTGCAAAGCATGGAGAGGTAGAGCTATGTTTCCTAGCCTTTTATACATCACAGGAAATCCCAAGTCATTATGAAAATGATGCCAGAATCTGGTCACGAGAAAACCAGAGAGAAAACTTGGTTTCAAATAATGGTGAGGTATAAGGTAAGTAATTGTTTGCCAATTTCTCTAGTGTTTCCCACAATAACACTGTACTTGTTTTGTAGATTTCCTCAGCACCCAAGTGCTCAGTATGATTGTCTTACACTAATAGGAGGCAGTTTAGTGTATTGGACACATAATGAGATTAGGAAGTAGATCTCATGTTTCGCATCTATAAAATGAAAGGATTCAAATGATATTCAAACTCTTCAGTCTTAACATTCAATAACTGTCATATGCATTTGTTGACAAGTGATTTAAAAGTGTCCTTTAAAAAGAACCTACATGAATTGATGTTAAGTGAAGTGAGCAGAACTGGGAGAACTGTATACATAGTAACAACAATATTATATGATGATCAACTGTGATGGACTTGGATCTTCACAAAAATGCAGTGATTCAAGGCAATTCTAATAGACTTGGGAGGGAAAATGTCAATCACATAGAGAGGACTATAAAGGATTGAATGTGGATTGAAGCATAGTATTTTTTACCTTTTTGTTTGCTGATTTTTTTTTCCTCATGGCTTTTTTCCCCCTTTTGATCTGATTTTTCTTGTACAACATGACAAAAATAAAAATATGTTTAAAAGAATTGCACATATTTAACCTGTATCAGAATGTTGCTGTCTTGGGGAGGGGAGGAGAAGAGAGGAAGAAAATTTTAGAATACAAAAATAAATGTTGAAAACTATGTGTTTTTGGAAAAATAAAATATTATTAAAAAATCCAAAAATGTCTTTCAATTTTGTTTTTTCCTGTGTAGGAAAAAAAAGTAATGTCTTATCCTTTTTTATTATTAAGTGTTAAGTACTATCACTTTCATTACTTAGAACTAAGATATTAAGGTACCTATCATAGTGAAATCTCCACAATCAGTATGTGATAAATGCAGGTCAATTTCTTCACTAGCTAACTTAGAAGGTAGGAAATAAGAGGTAGCTGGTAAACTAGCCATTAAAACTTTCCAAATAAATTTCAAGTGTAAGCATATCTGATGATAAGAAAATGAAGTTTAAATCTCATTTAGTTGTAATCTTAACAACAACTGCTCAAACAGCAAATAATTCTTTTGGATGATAGTTCATAGCCATCAGTTTTATTGTGTTTTTAAAATTTTGAAAGAGACAAGCATCCATGAGAAAACTATTTCAAAAATAGCTTTGCCTTTGCAAACTTCCTTTCTTAGTAAATCAAAGATAATTTTAGCTTACAGTTCCAAAATGGAACATTACCAAATGGGAGTGGCAAAGACATCATATATTTAATAAGTGACTGACTGAGCACAGATTCAAACTCACCTGACCAGCTGTTAACTTCAACTTAGAAGACAACAAGGTAAACATTTGCACAGTTTCTTTTTTCCCATTAATGTTTGTAATTGATAAAATTATTCCAAATCACAGGATTTTAAAAAGGGATTATAGCTTAAATTAAGGGTATAATCATTTGAGTAAAATCAAATTATTTTAAAGAAGCAGAAAGTTTCTTTCTTTTGAAGATAGAAGGACAACTTAATGAAAGGAGAGTGATTGTTCTTTATTTTGATATATTCAGAAATTGTCCTCTAGCCTCCCACACCCCAACTTAGGAAAAAAAGTAATACGTACTATCCATTTTACCATGTAGGGGGATGGCTGAACAAATTAGTAAACTTAACAGAATGAACAAAATTATGTTTCATCTTTTAATACAATGTAACCCCAGAAGGAAAATGAACACCTGGATATCTTGGATATCTATGTTTTGGACAATTAGTATAGAATATTGTAACATATGTAATAAATAATGCATAATATTACAACAGAATCTTTTTTTTATATTCTCAAAGATTTAGACAATTTTGTGGTGACAAAGATTCATGAGTTATATAGAAATTTTAAAACAATTATTTAGTTCTATTCAGTACTCAAAGTAATCACCATGGTAACCCTTGGTTACCATAGCTGCAAATGAATTCTTGTTGCATGCATGGATGGTTTGGAGAGGATATATTAATGATTCAACTTGGGGGGGAAAGTACATTTAGGATACAAATGGTTATTTTCATAGTTTACTCTTCTTACTAAACAGAAAAGAGAGTAATTGATATTTGTAGGATGGATTTGTAGGAAATTTCTCTGAATTGATTTATATTGGCAAAAATGTGCTTGATAAGTTAAATACTTGCAAAGTAAGAAGTTCTTAAGAAAGACAATTTTAGGACTGATTTTAAAATAGTTGATGATCCCTATTATTTAATTTATTGGAAATAGTATTAAAAATGAAAATTATTTTCTAGAGGTTATAACAACAAATGATGTTGATTTTAGAAAACACAAACTACAGAACAGAAAAGTCACAGAAAAAAAAATTTACAAAGAGAGTTTTATAAGTGCATCATCTTTAGCTCTTTATCCTCCCTTATCACACCTCTTCTCTGCACTTGGGTCACAGTTACCCTCTCATCACCTCTTTCCTTGGACTACAGCAATAACTTCACAATTCATCTCTTGCCTCAAATCTCTCTTTTCTCCAATCCTTTTTCCAAAGAGATCTTAAAATATAGATTTGACCATTGTATGTTCCTATTTGATAAACTCCAATGGCTCTCTCTTGCTTCTGGGAACAACTACAACTTCTTCTGTTGGCATTTGAAATCATTAACAAATTGACTCCCATCTATCTTTTCATCTTCATTATACATTATTCCTTTCATAAATTCTACTATTAAGACATTCTGGTTTACCTCAAGCACTGCTTTCTATATGAAAACTTTTCTGATTCCTTTAAGCTAGCAATGACATTCCTACTCCATTACTTTACAGAAAGCTATATATGTACATATTATCTTCTCCCTCCCTATTAGAATGCAAACTCATTGAGGACAAGGGCTGTAGCACAATGCCCAACTCATAACAGATGCTTAATAAAGACTTATTGAATGACTTTACACTAAAAATCTAGAAGAAAATTCAGAGGTCATCTAATTCAAATTCCCTCTCTTTCCTTTATAGAAGAGGAAACAGGTCCAGAGAGAGTAAGTGACTTACCCAATGTCATATAAATCATAAATATTAGGGTGTTTTTTGAGTCTGAATCCTCTGATTTCAAAACCAATGTACTTTCCACTATACTATAACTCTCAGTCTCTCTTTTCTCTTCATTCAGAAAAATATGTAATTGGGTTAACAAAGAAGGCTAGGTGGCCAATCCAAATGGAAAACATTTTGAACAAAAGCTCAGGAGAACCAGCTTCAAGGACTGATTCAGTCACTTATTAGCCAAGTGATCTTGGGCAAGTGAATTCATCTTTCAAAGCCTCATTTTCTTTATGTATGCAATGAAAAGGTGGGACTAGATCACAGGTTCTTAATGTGTAGTCCATGAACTCATTAAAAACATTTTGATAATTCTATTTCAAAATAATCAGTCTACTTTGCAGTAGTTTGTATTTTATTTTATTCATTAAAAACATTATTCTGAAAAAGGATCTATAGGTTTCATTAAATTGTCAGAAGGATTCATCAATACACAAACACACACAAACACACTCAAAAGTATTCAGACACAATAACTGCTAAAGTTTCTTTCAGTTCTGATATTTTGTGTTTTTGAGAAGAGAAAAAAAATTAAATGTTAGTCATATGGTTAGTGATAAAGGCTTAAACCAAAAGACAATTTGGATTTGAGACCAGTAGCCCCCATGCTTCTTTGTTGCCTTGCTCACAAATACTGGATAAATTAAAAAATAATTGATAGCTAGAGCTAAATCCTTTTCCAATTCACAGTCAGAAAATGTTAAACCTAGAAGGACATAAAGTCCAGTCTCCTCATCATGCAAACAAGGAAATGAAAGCTCAGAGTGACAAGTTCTGTCTGTCGGTAGCAGAGTCAATATTTAAACCTAGGCCTTGAGCCTCCAGACCTAAGAATCTTTTCCCTCCACCATGCTGCTCATTCTTATTTCACTTCAGAGAAAAGAAATGCTTATAGAAGTTAACTGAATTTACATTGTAAAAGAATGAATAAGTTGAAATTTTAAATCCTTTTGAATGATGTTCCTTAAAAGTATCACACAGGAGACTAAAATATGTCAGCTACTTATCAATCAACCAATTCTCAAGTAGTAATTAAATACTCTATATAGTCCTTAGTGCTGGGAATACAAGAACAAATGATAAAAACAATCCTCATTTTCTAGGACTAGGCATTCAATTAATCAATAGCTATTTATTCAAAGTGGGAAACAACAAAGATGTATGGAAGTATATATAGAAAAAAGTACAAATATATATAAAATGATACCAGGAGAGCTTCACATAGAAGATGGTGCTTGAGTTTCAAAGAAAAAGGAGAATTCTATGAAGTGCAAATGATTTCATTTGGTAGTAGGTTTTAAAACAAAGAAACACATGGATGATAGAAAACTTGGATGCATTTTTTCTAGGACAATCCTAGAGTACCCATTTTCTTTAATGGCAATACTTTGCCCTATATTTGAGGTGTTGTAGCTACTGATAAGCATATTACCATATATCAGGATTAGAAAGGAGATGGATAAGTCATTGTATCTCTTTGGGTCTCTACTTCCCCTTTTGTTCAATTAAGTTGGAATCCCAGTAATTTTCCTCACAGAAACCTTTAAATGGCTCTCACTTGTAAAATAAATAATGTGAAGGGTCACTGTTTGGAGCAATTCAAATGTTTTCTGCCATTTTTCTTAAGCTTCTGTGAGTTCCAACTTCTTGGGGCCAGAGTTAGGGTCTTAACTACTGATTTTATTAAGTCTACATTTAATTTAGTACTCAGTGTCAAAAATTATAAGTTGTTATAGTGTGCCTTTGGTGTATAGAGCACTGAGCAATGATTATCTTAAAATGATGGTACATAAATTCCCTCTCATCCTCTGCCCCATTTTCCACAATGCTTTCATGGAATTCTTTACTTGATAACATGTGAAAATGTGATATTATTTAGTACTTCACATTTTTCCTTTCACATAAGCCATGTTTATTAAAAATGGGGCCATGGGACCAACAAAGTAGGGTTTCCTTTCTTCATTACCATGCTGCCATTCTATGTTTTATAAATATTAGGAAGCTCTTTACTAAATGGGCTTTCCTCTAATTATAGCTGTGTCTATACAGGATTAACAGACATTTTTGTTAATAGTACCTGGTCATTCCATTCAGTATCATTCCTAGTTTGATGGACATTTTTATATTAGATTTTTGGTATTGTAAGATTGAATTAACTGGCTGCTTTTTAAAAATCTTCTATACACAGTTTATTATTCTATTTACATGATGCTAAATACAATTTGTCAATCCTCAGAAGGGAAAAAATAATCAGTTAAACTGAACAACTGTTGTTTGGGAAACATTCTTGTTTGAAGCCACCATTTGGTGACTGGGTTATTTTTAGAAAATATAAAGGGTATGAAACCATTGTCTTTGGCAGAGAAATATCTAAGAGAAGGTCACAGTATGGATAAAGAGTCATCCCTGATTATAGAAACACTGCCTCCAAAATGAGTATCAATGTAACAGAGAGATTAGCATAGAAGAATGTGATTATTAGTACAATTACACCAGTTCAGTGGATAACTCATACTCCAGTGTCTAGTTCCTCAGTCTTCTCCTATATTTCAACAAATTATAAAAATACCTAGTTTTTTTTTTTAATAAAAATTTAGCCATCAATCCATATAAGGTTATTTTTATTTCTAGTTTTTCTTGAGCCAAAGCTGAGGGGATTTTTGCCTGTTATCTGATATCTGTACATCAGTGATCTTTGAGATTTGACATGAGAAAATGCTAATATATGAATCAATTTAATTCCATGGAAGGATAGTTTTTAACTTTAAAAGTATGAGCTTGTTTTGCTGTAATAAATTCATTCATTCACTCATCCATTAATCAGAAATTCATTAGATACCTATTATATGCAAAGCACTATGATGACACATCAAATCAAATGAGATATTATGCACAAAATACATGGTAATCTTTAAAGCACCATGTAAATATTAATTACAATTATTATAATTAATAGGCACTGGAGAAAATACAAGTATAATTAAGACATGGCATTTGCTCTCATAGAATTTATATGTAATCCAGTAGGGAGGGAGGAATATGAAATATACAGAAATTTGCAATAAATACATAGTAATGCAACAAAATATAGTACAGAAAAGGATATGATAGCATGGGAGGTACAAAGAGCTATAGTGTGTCAGAATCTGTCCCCTTAGGTGTGGGAAAGATTAGGAATGGTTTTATGGAGTAGATGACATTTGAGCTGAGTCTTTAAGAATATAGGTAGTATTTCAGTAGGGAGATGAAGGGAGAGCATTCTAGGTATATGAAATGGTAGAAAATTTCATGGAATTCAATTTAATTAAAACTTAATGCACATATTGGGGAGTAATGGGAAATAATATTAGACAGGCAAAGAAGTGGCAAATTGTAAACAACCTTGAATCCCAAGCCAAGTAAGCAGTTTAATTTTATTTAGTGTGCAATAGGAAACCAATGGAGAGTTATATATAATGGAGCAACATTATCAGATTCATGAATAAGGAAAATTAGTCATGTGCTAATATGATGGATAGACTGGAGGAGGGAGTTTTGGAACTGGAGGAAGTTCCATTATTTCAAGATGGTACTAACATAGTTGCAGTGGGAAAATAAAGTTGGTGGAGTTATTGTTCTGGAAGAATTGGCAGGGCTCAATAATTGATTAGATGTGGGTAGTGAGAGACAAAGAAGTGTCAAATTTTTTTTTTTTTAAATGTTAAGAGTTTGAGCCTAAGTAAAGAATAGCACTACTGTAAAAAAAAAAATAGAAAAAATCAAAAGTTGCTTTGGTGAAGAAAGTGTTATTATCATGTGAATCATAAATCAGTTTGTTTTGCATCTATATGCTAAGCTTACATGCAAGTATATTATTGAATATGAATTATGGGAATATGGTAAACTTGAAAACAATTCTGTACTTAGGTTCATAAATAAGACAGGAACAAAAAAATCATAGATTTAAGAATGAAAATAGATTTAAGAGCTCATCTAGTCCAACCTTCTCATTTTACAGATGACAAAACT
This sequence comes from Antechinus flavipes, assembly GCF_016432865.1. Classification (NCBI taxonomy): domain Eukaryota; kingdom Metazoa; phylum Chordata; class Mammalia; order Dasyuromorphia; family Dasyuridae; genus Antechinus; species Antechinus flavipes. Next base: position 430,306,594 of record NC_067398.1, read on the forward strand.
GAGGTCTAAAGAGATTAAATAATTTGTTCAAGTTTATCCCAATTCTTTGACTCCAAACCCAGCATACTTTTCAGTATACATGGTGAAAAGTATGGATATAGTCAGAGGGAAATCCTAATGTGACATTGATTGTCTTGTGGGTATCATCTTTTTAAAGATTTCTTTTATTTTTTAAAAAGTGTATTTTCTAATAATTTGCTTAGTGCTATGGAATTTGAGAGAAGAAAATGATTTGGATATAAAGGGAGTGGTATTAAGTTATTGTGCAAAGGAGCCATGACAATTACATGGGATAAATAGACTTTAGGGGCCCTAATTATTTTAGAAAATTATTTCAAGTTTGATCTAAATTAATGATGACTGAGTTAAAATACTATACAAGTTTTTCAAGTTGTTCTTTATTGAGTGCATCACACCCACTTATACACCACCTTCTTGTGTGGTGGATTTTTCTCAAATTGCCTACTGTTTATACATTAATTTAGTTGAAATGTCATCTTGAAAAGGTATTTTTCATTTTCCATAATAATTTCTTTTAGTAAATACAGCTCATCCTGTAGTGACACCAATAACCATATTTTAGTTACAGCATATAATAGAAAAAAAACCCACATAAAATATCTTAACAGAGAAGTCATATAAATAAATATACTTGAAGAATTCCCCATATAATAACTTGTCAGTATCATGGTGCTCTGATCTCTGCTTCTTTTATTTATCCCCACATTAGATATCAATTATATAAACAAAATGAACATCGAACACACACACACACACACACACACACACACACACACACACAAATATCCATGGCAATAATATATGCTTTCCAAATAGATAAACGTGCCATAGATTGGCGAAAATGGCATTGCGACTTATTGGGAGCAATCATAGTCAACAATTTTAAGTGTTGGAAGGAATTTTATATGTTTTATAATCCAATTCCAAATTGAATAAAAATCTATAAGCTCTCCAATAAATTGTTATTCAGCTGTTGTTTAAAGACTTTTGGAGAAAGGGAGAGGATAGGAAAACTCCCTGTAAGAGCATCTCATTTCAAGTTTGAATAGCTTTGTTAGGAAAATTTTCCATATATTTAGCCAAAACCAGTGTCTCTGAATCTTTGACACATTGTTCCTAGATCTGAGCTCTGGAGATTACCAAATTAAGTCACCTTCAAATATCTGGAGAGAGCAACCATACCCCTTCTGGGTCTACTTTCCTCTAAGTAACATCCCTAGCTCCTTGAACCATTTTATCACATTATAAAATAGCTAGCACAATCACCTTGGTGGTTAACATCTTCTGGACATGCTTTAACTTGTATCATTTCTACAATGGGGCAACTACTGTGTGCCAAACATGGAATACTGAACCAGAGCGGAGTGATACAGAATAATTTCCTTTTCTCTGAATACTATATTATTTTTAATGAAGCTTGGGAAAGCATTAGCTGTTTTTTGATTGCCATATTACACTGTTAACTGAGTGTATAGTCAACTAAAACCCCTTTGGATATGAATTTTTGCAAATTTGTAAAAGGTCTTTTGCAGATGAATTTTTGTCTAGCCACAGCTTTCCCTAGACTATATTTGTGAAGTTGGTCTTTATGAAATCAAGTGTGGAATTTTACATTTATTATTATTAATTTTTATCTTATTTGATCTGATCTATCACTGGTAGCATAGTAAACTTGAAGCTAGAAGACTTGTATCTGACTGTGAGTTTTGTGTCTAGCTTATTAGCTATATGACTTTAGGCAAGTCATGTAATATCTTTAAATCTCAATCCATAAAATAGGAAGAACAATGCTTGTAATGACTAGCCATGTAAACTTTGGCATTCAACTGCTTTGGACCTCAATTTTCTCATTTCTAAAATGGGACTAATAATATTTAAATTACCTCACAGAGTTGTTGTGATTTCTTGAGATCTTCTCTATTGATGACACCCTTTCTTAAGCCAACAATCGGACTCTTATAACCAAATCTAGTGACTTAAAAATGAAAAAGTCCTTATTCTCCTTAATCTCTCTTCTCCCTTTGCTTTTTAATCCCCTAGCTCTTTAATAGGCCATTATCTTTTTATTTCTCTAGTTCTTCCTGTACATTAAATGTGGGTTCCTTAGGTTTTTTGTTCTTGGCACCTTATTTCTCCTCTCTACCCAATCTTATTTATTCTCTCCTATGGTTTTGATGAAGGATTATATCTATATGTCTTCAGACCTGATTTATTCTGAGCTCCAGTCTTGCATTTCCAAGTGCCAGCTTGATACTTTTTCCTTGATGTTCCACTGTCATCATAAATTAAACATGTCTCAAACTGAATTCTTCTCCTAACTTTCCTATTTCTATTAAGGACACCACTTGCTTTCCCAATTACTCAGTTTGAGGCCTTGGAATTGCCCTTGACCCTACCCTCTTTCTCAATTTCTGCATTCCATTAGTTGCTAATTCCTGTGGAATATATCTTCACAACATCTCCTACATCCACCCTTTCATTTCTCCTCCCATTGTCATCATCTTAATACAGGCCTTCATTACCACTCACCTGACCTACTATAGTAGCATACTAACTAATCTTTCTGATTCAAGGTTCTCCCCCTTTTAAATTCAAAAATCATACCCTTGCCAGAGCGTAATTTTCCTTTTTTCCATAGGTCTGATAGGGCCACATTCTTATTCACATTTTTCAAATGACTCTGTTGCTAAGCAAATACAATACAGTTCTTGGTCGAGTAAATTAAGCTAATGATTTAATTTAATTTAATTTAATTAAGCTTCCATGCTAATGTCTCAAATTCATCAGAAACTGCTCTTCATCTACTGCATGCCCCAGTCCAGTCTGACCACTCACTGTGGCCATATTGTCTTGCCTTTTCTTATTTTTGTATCTTCGTACATGTTGGCCTTTCTGCTTGAAAGGGTTTGCTCTCCACATCCCTGCTTATGGAAACCCTTCCCTCTCTTCAAGGAACACCTGCTCCACAAAGCCTGAATTCCCACTTCCCTAACCCTTGACGGGCAGGAATTCTCCTTTCTGGAATCTCTTATAGCATTTCATTTTTACTCTTAAATTTTTGTCACACTATACCTTCTAGTCATTTGTGTCTTATCTCTACCTCTTCCATCTCTGGTCAACATTATGGATTGTCTTCTTCTTTTAGAATATAAGCTTCATGAAGCTTCATATAGGCAGGAATCATCTTGTTTCTTACTTGGCTGTATTTGTATCCCCATTGCTTATCACAATGTCTGGCCCATAGTAAGTGCTTTAAAAATGCTTTTGCATTTATTCACAATGAAGCATATATTTGTGCTGCCTCGGTAGTACTTAATACATTTAGTGAACTAAATGGAATTTTTAATAAATTGTAATGTGCGGTATAAATATTAGGTGTTATCTTTACTTCATAGAATTGTCCAGAGAGTCAAAAGAGAGTCAAATTTTGATATACAATGTATAATTATCCCTTCCATATTGCAACTTTCCCCATCTATGTTTTGATATTTTTTAAGTCCATGGGAAATTAAATGGGAACTTTTTGAGAGTTTTGTGGAAGCCACAAAAGACATGTAAAAGCCAGTAGCTGATACAGAAAATGTTTAGACACTCAGAAATGCATAATTTGTATAATTGTTTAATATCAATTAAACAATTGATACCAGAAAAATCTAAATTATTATGGTACAAAGGGAAGACCAAAATTTTTTACTCGGAGGGGGCACCATGCTCCTAACCTGTTCTGTGGAAAGGAGAATTGAAATAAATTCTACATGGGTGCTACATAGATAAAAACTGCTATAGGACAGGTAGCGTATAGTGAATGCATAGAGTAGTATAGCTTAGAAATGACAAAGTCTTGGGATTAAATTTTGCTTTTGATACTAAATTATGTTGTGATTGTGGACTAGCCCTCTTTTCTTATCTGTAAAAATAAGCACACCAATTCCTGTATTACCTGCTCTACAAGGTTATTGAGAGGCATATAGATTAAATTTACATAAAGAACTTTGAAATCTTTAAATTGCTTAAATGTCTATAAACTATTAAGCTTGTTGACTTTTCCTTCTGGGAGTGATCAGATAGACAATCTAATCCAATAATCTTACAAATGAGTAAACTGAGATCAAGTCAAGTCAAATGACTTATCCAGAGCCCACACAGCTATTTATTAACAGGACCATTTTCTTTTGAAAATGAGTCACTTAACTGTTGTACAAGTTTTTTCTGGCAATTAGTTTTGGTATATGGATAAAGGTTATTGTAGAGACCAATGTTTTTGCAGGAGCCTCTTTTATCTTTTCAACTTCTACTTCACCCAAGTTCCCGCTGTGATCAGATTTCTTTAGCCTCCAATAAAAGATACAGTGGCCAACTAGGTGGTACAGTGGATAGAGCACTAGCTATGAAATCAGGAGGACCTGAGTTCAAATATGGCCTCATATGCTTACTAGCTGTGTGACCTTCAGCAAGTTACTTATCCCTGTTTGTTTCCTCATTTGTACAATAAGTTGGAGAAGGAAATGGTAAACTACTCCAGTATCTTTGTCAAGAAAACCCCAATAGAGTAACAAAGAATCAGATATAACTGAAAATAATTGAATAAAAACAAAAAATACTCACTAGTCTAATGCTAGATGATACTGGTGGCAAGTAGTTAACAGACTTGAATTTAATCCAGGCATTAGATTTCCAAGGAGACAAGGACATATTTTCCCAGTCATGATGGATAAAAATTTGCATTGACTTGTGCCATACCAAGGCCACAATGAGGGCCCCTTTCCTTACTTTTAGATCACTCTGCCATCACTGACATAGATGGAAGTGCCCATAGAGTAATGTTCTGGTCCCTAGACCACTGTCAAGGAAGCTGCAGTACATAGCATTCTAAATTGATAGAGCCAGATACCATTCACAATAGGTCATTATCAGATTATTCATCCATAAAATGGGGAAAGAAGTTGGATTAAATCTCTGAATTCCATTCCTATTGTGGAGGTCTTATGCTTCTAAGTAAATATGAGGCCCAGAAATGAGTCCCCCATGCTTTGAATGCTCTAGTCAGAGTTGTCAAATGTGTGGGATGCAGGCAACCCACAATACTCTTTAGTATAATCCAAATCAGATTAAAATATAACTGGGAAATATTCAACAAAATAAATAAAAATAAAATAAAACATAGATGACTTAGGAAATCTATGTCACATATGAGCCATAAGGATCTTTATGTACAGCTTAATGGGCCCTGTTTCTACCTAAATTTGACAGTACTGATCTAGTCCACATGTCTGTCTATGGAATTTCTTCCCTTCCTTCAAGGCCCAGATGATTGCAATGGATAGACAATCCCAAATGCTACTGAACAAACTTTCTTCCCATAGAAAAACCTACTGTCAAATGAAATGCATATATATTAACTAAGACAAGAAATATTGGCTCCTAAGGACAAGATGCTATTGCAATATAAAATTAAGATTTTAATTGAACCAGAAAAGCCCTAAATATAAACTGTTTTATACAAATGATTCATGATTTATAGACTCCAATTAAAAACTATTTGTGATTAAAAACGTAACCTTTCCCAAGCAATTAAAAATGGAAGCCATGAGTGTTAGCAGTTTAGCTTGCTGGCCTCAGGGACAGGGAACAATTATCAGTCAGGGAACATCTTCTCATAAAAGATATACTGTCTCCTTATTCCAATTTATCCCCCTGGGAGAGTTCCCTTTCCAGTAACCAATCTCTCAAAGTAAGCAAGCTGGTCTTTGGGATTAACCAACCCAGGAATAGGTCATTGATTTGAGTACTTCAGGATTGAGAAATAACAAAGCTGATTTATTACTCATTGGCACAACATGCCAGAACAGAGGGAGAGAGATGGAGCAGGCTTTGGAGGTTTGGGAGGCACCTCTGTAATAATGCTGCTTTGTTTCTCATGGAAAAACACATTTTGTCCCTGTTTGAAGTTGAGGCTGTTTTCTTCGATTCTTTCATGGCTCTTCCCTTAGTGTTTTAGACATGTCAATTGTACACCCAATTTCCTCCTCTCTATTTCCTTATCCACTAACATAGGATTCCTTTATTATCTACCTAGATTGGAGCAGAAGGCTTTTATTAGGTCTTCCAACCTCCACTTTTACTCCACCCAAAAAATATGCCATTCTTTGTAAAATTGCTAAACATCTTCCTTATGTATAAATTTGTTCCTCCTCTTCAAACCCTTCACTAACTTCCTGTTGCTTAATCAATTAATCAAGGACCTACATAATACCAGGCCACCTTATCTTTTAAGACTTAATCTCATAAAACTTTCCTCCAGATGAGCCTCCTAACCTGGACTATTCAGAATCCCAGTGATCTGTCCCTATGTTTTCTTATCTCTTAAGTTTTTGTTCATATTATTTCCTATGTCTAATCCCTACTCCTCATACAGATTGAATTCCCATCCATCATTTCAAGCCTAGCTCAAATGCCATCTCATCTAAGATGACCTTCCTGATCTTCCAGGTAGTAATTACTTCTGACCCCTAGGATCTTTCCATGAACCTTTCTTATGAACATATCATGTAGGTTATTAGGTTGTCTCCTACATAGAGCTGGGCTTCAAGGTGACACTTCTTGAGTTTGGTTCCTGCCCCAGACACTAACTAGCTTTGTGACCAGGACAAGGGACTTAATCTCTCAGCCTCATTTTCTTTATCTGTAAAATGACATTGTAATAACATAAACATTGCAGAATTATTGTAAGGCTCAAATTCAAAATGCATATAATTTTATGATTTCTTGGTTGTTTTGTTTGCTCATGACATTTAAGATGAGACTTTCCAAATGATTTTCTGGTTATAAATTGTCTCTTTTAGACAGACTTTGCTTTTATCTTCTGCTACCTCTTCTCAAAAGCCAAAAGCAAATTTCAAGTTATATAATGTGAACTTGAGTCAAGTTGGATCACTTGATCATTCGAGACAGTCATCTTTTTATTCAATATAGTTTGTTTTGAAACCTAAATTATCTAGCAAATATTTCTGATTTTTCTTCACCTTTTTCTTCCTTGGCCTGAAGAAATCATGTCTAATTGTTATTTCTTAATTTGACTCTAAAGAAGTTAGAGTAACTCTTTTTTATCCAACAAAGTATGATGCCAACAATGGAAAAATATGACAGAGGCAGATTATGTTCGACAAAGGTACAGGGATCTGAATGAATTTTAAAATTAAATAACATATGTTGCCATTTTTTAAAGATCGTAATATTGAAACATAACAAGTTCCTTCCAACTCTTACATTCTATAATTCCATGGATAGATTTGGCAATCGTGGTTAATTTTCTCTTATGTAAGATTTAATGATTATTCATAAAGAAACTAACCCTTATTTTTTGTGGCTTTGGTCTTCATTTCTTTTTGCTTCCACTTTCAGTAATAGACTGGTTACTAAGTGAGTAATACTAAATTGTTTTTGAGAGAAGGACAATACAATGAGTATGCAGACATTATAGAATATATATTGAATTGCTAAATGCATCCAGGTTATCTGTGTGTATACATGTGAAAATTTTTGGAAGTAATTGCTCTAACAAAATAAAAGCTATAATTACCAAGCAATTAAATGTGTTTTTTTCCTTTTTTCCCCATCTCAATTAATTTTTTTTTGCTAAGGCAATTGGGGTTAAGTGACTTGAGCAGGGTCATACAGCTAGGAAGTGTTAAGTGGCTGAGGCCAAATTTGAACTCACGTTCTCCTGACTTCAGGGCTGGTGCTTTATCCACTGAGCCATGTAGCTGCCCCTCAATTAAAAAATTTAAAGGATTAATCATCACATAAAGAAATCATCAGGGCCTTAACCCAAACTTCCCATATACAAGGTAGGGTCAATGAAACAATGCAATTTCTAAATGAGTTGCTTTTCCTAATCTTTCAGAGAACTAAGTATTTAAAACTCAGACATTGTTGAGATTGGTGCTTATGTCTTGCAATATTTTCTAATGTATAGGATTGCCTATCTCATATTCTACTCAATAAGCTCAATGAATACTTGTTGACTAATTGACTAACGAGAAAAATAATTATTAAATAACCAACTATTGAGAAGATTCAGTTTTTTTTTTTTTCTGTCTAGATCCTTCTTCTCTACTATGTCAAGATAGAATTTAAAGGACATTGCTAATAATGAAAGTAGATTGAGTTTCTCCTCAAACTTGTTCAGATTCTACCCAAGTAGAGAAGTCCACTGTGTTCTACTCAGGCTTGGGAAGAAGTACATTCTTTGTTTAGATTGCCTAAGATTAGGGATGGTCTGGGAGTGATAGAGCTTTGAAAGGCATATTCCCTAATCTGTCATTAGAGTGGGTCCACTTCTCATTATAATATTCATTCTTCTCATCCATTATTAACCAGCTTGTACCTTCAGGAACACCTACTCTTCCAAGGGCATATAACCACTGATTGGGTTCCATGAGGGATCTTTCGTATTCAAAAGTGCACTGACCCCTTTTATTGATTATCTAATACCATGATAATAAAATGAAACTATTTCTCTCAAACTTTTATATATCACACTAAATTCTACTGGCTCCCTATTGTCTTTAGCATGAAATCTAGCATTTAAGACATTTCATAACCTAGACCCAAACTATGTTTCCAGTGATATACTTCTCATACTCTATGATTTGGCCAAGTAGCTTTCTCACACATAACATCATCTCCTACCTTTATACTGATGGTTTTTCATGCCAGGAACACACTCCAACTTTACTTTTGACTTTTAGAAATTCTTGTTTGCCTCAAAACTTTAAGTTCTATCTTCTAAATGTTACCTCTTTTTATGTTCAGAGCTGATGATACCTTGTCCCCCCATTCCCAATTTACCTTTTACATATTTTGTATGTACTTATTCACATTCATCTTATCTTCTTTGAGAGAATGTAAGTTTCCCTAAGACAAAGACTCTCACTTTTGTCTTTGCATCCCAAATTTGTTGTGGCTCCATTACTAATTGATTACACCTCAGAAACTTTCTGTCTCTGTCTGCTCTGTCTCTGTTTCTGCCTGTCTCTCACATACAGTTCTTGAAAGTGGAGATATTTATTAAATACCTAGAATGAAGGGCCACATTACCTTAACAATTTTAGTTTAAAAAGCCAATATGTCAATCTACCAAAGTAACTTCTATGTGTGAGGAATTTGATTTTAATGTAGAATTCAAGAAAATAATACACATTAACATTTATATAAAAAATGGACATATATACATACTTAGGGTTATAGACTTAGAGATAGATGGTACCTTAGAGATCCATTAATTCCTATACCTTCATCTTACAGATAAGGAAACTAAAGTCCAGGAAAGTTGAAATTTTCATCTCATAAGGTCATACAAGTTTTAAGAGAAAGAGATGGGAATGAACTGCCATCCTCAGATTCCTCTGAACCATGCTCTTGCCTCCCTTGTCCCCAGTCAAGTGCTTGAAAAGGTTTCAAGGCTCTAAAACATATAGAAAAAAGTCTCCAGTGACAACATACACTTCGCCTCTAGCTACAGAGAAGAGGGAAGGATGCATCCATACTTGAATTCTTCCATTTTGCTTTCAAGATCACAACTTCTTTTCTATGACTAATTGTCACCTTTTAGCTCTTCTTGGAGGTTGAGCATAATTGGCTTTTTCATCATCTGTAACAGTCCTATGTGGTTCATTTGGAATATTACATAGGACCAGATGAGAATCTATCCTATTTCACTAAGAGAACCATCTCTCTGATCCAGAAATATTGTTTGAAATACTCTGACTGAAACCCTTATTATATTCTGAGCTTGTTTTCTTCTTACAAAGTAGGTGAAATTCATTTAGTGCAGTAATCACCCATACTAGCTATTTAGGAAATGAGATATCAACATGGAAAAGTATAAACAAGGCAAAATACTGTAGAAAAAAATACAATGCCATATCATTGAGCCATAAAGCTGTATAATGCATGATGCTGTTTTTAAAATTGCCAATACGTATTTGGTGGTGTTAATAGGAACATGCCTTAGCACTAATTAATTTTTTGCTGGTTGGCATCCATTTGACTGGAGACTGTTTTCTCCTCTCTAATTTTCTTCTCAGTATTTTAAAAGATGTATGAATTTTAAATGAATAAATGTGCATTGAGTAACTGTAATAAGCCAATCATTGCAATGGAGAAAATGTTAATCTAAATGCAAAAAAATAGGAAGTATGGAAATGAGGCACAAAAGTTGAGTTGCTAAACTGATATAACAAAAGGCCAAAAAGGAATTGTTTTTTAAATCCGAACAATAGGAGGAAATGACATTAGGAAAATGATATTAATAGACAAAAGGAATAATTTGGAAGTCTCTAAAAAACTTTATCCTAGAAACAGAATATGGGGAGAGAAGGAGGATCTTTTCCTCTGGAAAGGCACTAAACCTGTTTGGGTCTTAGTATCTGCCTATCTTGAAAAATATAGAATTGAACTGAGATGATTTATAAGATCTATTTCAATTCTAATATTCTATCATTTTTGAAATGGAATTCATTAATTGACCAAAGATATAATGAATAAAATGAGAAAGTCATAATAATTTATTGTGGAGGGGATAGCTAAGTGGCACAGTGAATAGAGTAGCAACCCTGAAGTCAGGAGGACCTGAGTTCAAATGTGATCTCAGACACTTTGACACTTCCTAGCTGTGTGATCCTGGACAAGTCACTTAACTCCTATTGCCTCAGCAAAAAATAAATAATAATAATAATAATTTATTGCGGATAATCTCAAATCATATAATCCAGTTTCAGGAGATATAGAGTGGTGAGAATAAACAAATCCTTAATAGGTGTGTCACTCTGTACAAGTCACTTAACACTGTTTACCTCAGTTTCTTCATCTGTAAAATGAGCTGGAAAAGAAAATGGCAAACCACTTCAGTATTTTTGGAAAATCCCAAAAAGAATTTAGGAAGAGGCAGACATAAATGAAATAAATGAACAACAGCAAAAATAAATAGATAGTTCTTTCTTGTTCTTCATGCAATCTTGGTTCCTCTTCCTTCTCCTGCCTGTTAAATTTGGATGACTGCCACAGATGTATCCTGTCTTTTTTTTTCTCTTTATATACTTCTCTCAGCAATTCTATCCTTTTGTATGGGTTTAGTCATCTTCTCTATGAAGATACTCTCAGACCTTCAAATCTATAGCTTTAGTACCCACTTCTTCCATAAGCATCACATCTTCATTTGCAACAGTTTGCTGGACACCTCTAACTGGACTTCAAATATGTCCAGCCCAGAACTAACATTTGAACCTATGGACTTCTTCTTTACTCCTCATTTTTGTCAGTAGCATCACCATCTCTCTCTTATTATCTAGACTCTATTCACTGTGACATCTAGATGCTCTAGATTAAATGGCAAATAGGATTAAGTGATTTACCTAGGGTCACACAGTTAATAAGTGTCTGAGGATGGATTTGAAATCAGATCTTCTGATTCTGGGTTTAGTACTCTATCTATTGCACCAGACAATGCCTTGTCTAAGGAACAGACAAGTTAAATGACTTGTGTAAGGGTCACTTGGAATCATTCTTTATTGTCATTGCTTATACCAAATCAGTGATCCAGTCCAATTTATTCTATTTCTACAATACTTTTAATGTCTATTCTATAGAGTCATAGAAGCTGGTAATCATTTGATCCTATCCACATCTGACCAGACATCCAACTCTATAATAATGTCTTTAGCAAATAATCATCATAGTCTCCACAGGATGAGGAGCTTCCTCCCTTCCAAGGAGGAACCTATTCTGGGTTGGGACAATTCCCATTGACACCACTCCATTTTAGAACCTCATTTTTAAGTCTCATTTTAAATAACTCTGTTGGTCTCATTTCACAGCCTCGCTCTTTTTAGCCAAACTAGATTGCTTCTCATTTCCTGAACTTGTCTTGTTCTGCTTCTCTGTGTGTTCAAGCTAATTATAATCCTATCTTGCACTCATCTCTTTACCTCTCCCAGTTTTGGTTACTGATAGACTTCTCCTTCAAAGAAGTCCAGTTCAGGTGTCATCTTTCCTGACCTCCCTAACAAGAAGTGATCTCTATCACTGTGAATCACTCATTTCATTTTGTTTGATTTTCATATATTTGATCATCTCCCCATCCCACCCCTTTTTTCCCCATTGAACTAGTAATTTCAATGATACTGGCAGCTTCTGGTGAGGAACTTGCAAGAGAAATGCAAGATAAGCATCTTCTTCATACTTTATCCTTCCAGAGATTTGCCTGAAGACTGAGAGCTTAAATGACTTGGACAATGTATCAGATGAACCGAATACTTCCTAGCTTTTTAAGCCACTCACTACTCAGTATAGTTCTCACTTCCTAATATTACTCTGTCATTTATGTATATTTCTCATTTTCTTAGTAGAGTGTATGCTCTTTCTGGCCTTGGATTATATGCTTTTTAAAATTGCACCCTCTGGATATAGGGCAAGGCATAGTAGGCAGTGGGGTCTTAATAGACATTTGACAATTGAACTGAAATGGATAGCATGTTTAGAAAGAGCCAAGTACTGCATTGTGACAGGGAAATAGAAAAGGAAGCTTTTCTTGGCTGTTGACTTGAGTGGGCATTTAGCTGGGAAAAGAGCAACAATTCACTTTAGTTCCTATAGAGCAAACTCCTGAAGGTATTCTACCAGTGGTAGAGGAGATCGGTACTAGGAGGATTATGACTTCATTTTTCATATTTTCAAATGCTAATGAATAAGCACTCATGACAAATCTTGTAGAATTTAGAGTGACGTGTTTTAATTTGAGAATTCTTTCTTTTTCTTTTCTCATTCTTTTTTCTTCCTTCTTTTTCTTCCTCCTCTCCTTTCTTTTTTCTTTATTCTTCCTTTCTTCTTCCTTCTCTTCCTTCCTTCCTTTTTCTTCCTTCCTTCTTTTTTCTCTCTCCTCTTTCTTTCTACATTTTTTTTGGTTCCTTCATCCTTTGTTCTTTCCTTCCTATTTTCCTTTGCTCCCTCCCTCCCTTCTTCTCTTTTGCTTTTTTCCTTTGCCTTTTAGCTTCACAATGGACTCCCTCGTGACAGCCAATACCAAGTTTTGCTTGGATCTTTTTCAAGAACTAAATAAAGGTGATGAACCGGCAAATATCTTCGTCTGTCCTCTGAGTATTTCAGTTGCCTTTGGCATGATCAGCCTAGGGGCTAAAGGCTCTACTGCAGATCAGATCAATGAAGTAAGTGCTTATTACCATGTTTTCATTATCTTTGTTCTCATTAAAAGCACTCAAAGTTATTCTCCAAGTGGCTAGGTGGAGCAGTGGATTAAACACTGGATATTATCAGGAAGACAGTTCAGTTTGGTCTCAGACACTTGGTAGCTGTGGGACCTTAACCTTTACCTACAATAGCACCTATCTCCCAGAGTTGTTATGTGGATCAAATGAGATAATATTTCCAAAGTGCTTAGCACAGTAACTTATATATAGGAAGTGTTTAATAAGTGCTTGTACCTTCTCCTGTCTGAATAAGGGCCCAGTGTAAGAACCTGAGTCCTTTATTCTGCCCAGGCACTGATCTTACTATCTCACATTCCTTCCTTCTGTACTTTAGTCATATTGCCTCTGCCTAAAATGCCTTTCCTTCTTCTCCTTTGATGTAAGTCCTTTAAACATAATTGTATTTCTACTTCTTCCACAAAGCCTTCTTCTTCAACCCTGCCAGGCTTTGGTCATCTGTCCTTTCTCTGATTTCCCATAAGATCAGTGATGATCTGTAATAATCATGTGGTAACCATGATATCCTGCTTGCCATTGCATATTATTTTTCTGTTTGTATATTTTTGTAGATTTTTAGAGATGTTTGGAATTGGAAAAAGCTTAGGCCAATCTTATCATTTACAGATGAGAAAACCTGTGGACAAGTCAAATACAAGGTCATAAAGATGGTTTGTAGATAAGCTGAGGCTAGAACTCTAAGTTTCTTACCTCCTAATCTAGTATTTTTTATATATAGTCTCTTCAGCTGTATAGTTACCTCCTTGAAGACAGCACCTCAGGATTAAATAATAATAATAATAATATGTCTCATTTGGGTAGTAATTATCCATCATTTCATTTGATACTCACAATAAGCCTTTGAGAAAAGTGCACAAGTATTATTAATTCCACTTAATAGATAAGGAAATTACATTCATGGAAGTTATAACTTCACAACTAGTAAGTGCCAGAGTGAATGCTTATACACAGAGCTTTTTTTTTTTTTTAAATTAGAAGAAGGGGTGAAAAGGAAGAATGGCATGAGAAAAGAGGATATTCACATTCATATATGTAAATAATGTTTATTGTGTTACAAGATGCCATATAGTCTTTGCAATAACTAAAAAGTTTAGGATTATATACACAGTTGTCACTCAATAGCCTTGTAGAGAGTCAAATAGATTAGACCAAATGAGATTCTACATGCAAATGTTGCTAAGAATAGTTGATTTGTAAGTCAGTCAGTCAAGGAATATTTATTAAGCATTCGCTGTGTTCTAGATATCATATTTTTTACTCACATGGGATTAAAAAAAAAAAAAACTACTAACTGGATCTCCATTCACTATCCCACAACACCTTCAGTTTCTTATTCTCATGATTTAATATTGATGATGGAATTGATTGATCAATCAAGAAACACTTATTAACCACTTATACAGTTCCTCCTTTAAGGGAGCTTATATTTGAATGGGAGCGGCAATATGAACATGTACAGACAAATACAAGAGCACATATAAAACAGATACGAGATCATCTTGGAGAGGAAGTCAGGCCTTTCTGGCTCTAGGGCCAGCATTCTAACCACTACACTATCCATCACCCTGCTGCCTTGATCTAAGAATGGTGCCTTTTAATAAGGTTCTAAATAACTGCTAACTGCAAAATATCACCATAGGAAACCCTCACTTACCTTGAAGCTTTTGAATTACAGAATGTTAAAAACTGGAACAATCTTGAAAGAACAAACTACTAGCTCAATGCTCTCATCTGACACATAAGAATACTAAAGCCTGGGGAGAGAGGAGGGAATAAAGGGGTTGTCATAACTGTCACAAGTGGCAGATAGGAGACAAGAATAATTCTCATGTCTTAATCTAGGGCTTCAAACCATGTTTCTTTTAGTTTTCTCTATCTTTTGACAGTATCTACTGTGGATGGCTTTTCTAAAAATTTAAAACCTGGGTTCAAGCTACATTTCTGTTAGTTACTGTGTATGACCTTTGGGGAAATCACTTAATCACTTGTGTTAATAGAGGTGGAGGATTCAGCATGAAGAAGATATTGGTGAGAGGACTGGAAACCATTTCTGATAAGGATAGATTTATATTTAATAATGGAGAAGGCTTAGAGTGGATATGATTGTATTCAAACATTTAAAGGGCCAATGGAGAAGGTAGATTTAGATTTGTTCTGCTTGGTTCTAGAGAGCAGAATAAGGAGCAATGTGGGAAATTATAGTGGCAGATTTGGATTTTTATTTAGGGAAATAGTTCCTAATAATTAGAACTACCCAGTGTGGATAGATTACCTCACAAAGTAGTAGATTTTACATTTCTGGAGGTCTTCATGGGAAGGTTGGATGACCAAGTGGAATGAATAAAGGATTGATAATATCCAAGTATGAGTTGGGATAGATTACCTCTGAAGTTTTTTTCAACTTTTAGATTATGTGAAATTTTATCTCTTCACTCATTTTATCTCTACTTATTCTTTTTTTAAAAAATAACTTTTTATTTACAAATATATGCAAAGGTAATTTTTCAGCATTGACAGTTGCAAATCCTTTTGTTCCAACTTTTTCCCTCTTCCCCCCACCCCTTCCTCCAGATGGCAGGTTAACCAATACATGTTAAATATGTTAAAGTATAAGTTAAATACAATATATTCTCTACTTATTCTTATAAGAATCCTGAAAATGGCATGTGGGAGTAGGTATGGGAGATGTAGGGAACTTTATAGATGATGGAATTGAGACTTCAAGAGGTTAAAAGATTTTCCTAAAGCATTGACTATTAAGGGATAGAGTCAGCATTAAGAAATGAAGACTTCTGGCTCTTGCCTTTTTTTTTTTTTTTTTTTTTTTTTAATTCCACACTCCTACTCTGCAGGTGCTACACTTCAATGAAGTTTCACAAAACAAAAGCAAAGAACCTAAAATTTCTTCAAAAGGAAAAAGTCAAGAAGACCAAGGGGACCAACAAAAGACATCAGAACCTTCAAATACACAGGTATCTATCTTCTAATAATAAACTGATTTCATTTCTTAATAAAGATTGTCATCTGGCTTGTTGGTTGGGTTTTCTTCAAAGATAAAAGCTCAAGACAGCATTAGGCTTCATGCATCTAAGAAAAAACATCAACCAACCAAACAAGAAACTGATATAAGGCTGGAGATTTCTCTGTGATTCCTCTCAGCTGCCAGTCCTTGCTTTAATCGATTTGGTTATTCCTCCACTTCCCCCTGAAATTGCATGAAGGATAGCTAATTGCTAGAAAGATGGGAATTACTATTCCACTCAGAGTTCTATGAGTAATATGAAGCTGTGACTTAGAAAAGGGCAGGCTCAAGGAAGTTTCCACAATGATTCTCACCCAATAAATGCAAAGAATTTTTTTGGGCTCTTTATCACAAATGTGGCTGCTGTAGTAAAGAAATTCTCTAGAGGCCATCTCACAGGTTGTTTTAGTAGGTTAGTTTAATAGGTTTCTGTCATGATCCTGAAATTCAGATAAGATTGTATGAAGTTTGGCAGATTTTTTTAGTGTTCCTTCTAAGGACAATACAGTAAGATGAAAGAATATGCCATTTAAAGAGCTCCCTTTATAGTATTCATTGTTACTTAAGTATTCTATATTACAATAAAAATTTTTAAATTACATAGAAATACTATTGTACTTGAATGAAATTAGTTGAATGATGATAAGTAGATGTCTGAAGAGACTGTGTCTTCAAGGGACAGTTTAATGACACTTGCTCCAATTTCATTATGTCTTATCAAGAATACGACATCCTTGAGTGATGGGTATAAAGATTCTGACTCTTACTTTGGGAACCTGCTCAAGAAGCTGGACAGGATAAAATGTGATTATACCCTGAGTATGGCCAACAGGCTGTATGGCGAGCAGGAATTTCCAATCTGTCCTGTAAGTAGAGCACAGCTAATAAGTAAGTTTTGAAATTCTTTCCCTTCTAGAGCAGTGTTTTATAATGCTCCTCTTGAGGATAATGTAATGGATGAACAAAATAACATGTTGGAGATGATGACTGGTAACCATTTGTGCCTGTGTTTCTCAATATTGCATCATGATTGTCTTTCTCACGCATTAGACTGCTCCTTGCTATTCTTGCTTTCTGTCTGTAGCTCTATCAGTGAGAATTGTGTGTTCCTCCTGCTAGTTCTTAGAAAGATACCATAAATGCTGCATAAATGTCCAATCATAGTTTGGATGAAGTCCACAACTAACTCAGCTGTCTCATTGAAACAGCTCCAATTTATGCTCTAGTAAGTCTCTGAGTATTTCTTCTGCTCATTATTCCATTTCTAACGGCCTAACTGTCTAGCATAAGCTGTGGTTCTATGGCCAACATGGTCCACTCTGAAGCCTTCCTGCACTGTGGAAGAAGGGGAAAGGCTTTGGTCAAGATGTCTGGGCATTATATATCTTGTCTACAGGGTGAAGATGGGCACCAGTATAGGAAGCAGAGATCAGTGACCAGAGATAACAATTCTTAGACATAATATATGATGTCTGCAAATAAAGGTCAAAGTCTGTAGCTGGGGTTGCCAGTGATAGAACTTCATCGGCTAGAGAAAGTAGGATGTTATGTATCTACAGATCTGAAGATGAAGCCAGGTAAAAAACATATCAGAAGGATCAACAAGGGAGAGGGTATGTGTGTAACAAGAGACAAAACTTGAGACTGAGGAGGTATAGTTGTGATTTTAAATCAGTAATGAACAAGGTATTCGGTTAGACCAGAAGCATTTCAATTTGCCATACTTACCATTCTGTTGTCACACCCAGTCTTGCTTTTACCATAGCAACTATCTTCCCTAGCAACAATGGATTCTAGGTAATGGTGGACCCACCAGGGTGCATTTGCTCCATGTCAACTTCTGGTGAGACATTCTAAACATAAAGAGAAACAATAGTGGTACAGCAGAAATGATACTAGAATTGGAATTAGGAAGACCCAGATTCAAATCCTACAACCAGATACTTACTAACTTTGTAAAGTCACTTAATTTCCCTGGGCCTTGTTTTTCTTCTGGAAAATGAGAAGATTGACTGAATCCTTATCCAACCATAACCATTCCAACAGTAGGAAGTATGCTTTTGCCATTTAGGAGTATCCCTAACCTTAGGAATCAAAATTAAATTTGTGCAATAGAATTGGGAAAAAATGACATTCCAAGATATTTCCTAATTTAGAGTAGAACCAAACTTCCATCTTACAAATAAAATGAGATTTGTATACTAGGTTTTGATTTTCCAGGAGTAATAATAATAAGAATAACATCAATGAGGATGATAATGATAATGATGATGTGGTTTATGTCACTTAAAAATATCTAGTTTGTATGTAGGCCATAAATTGAACATGGAATACTGGCTTGGAAAGGAATATACCATTCCCTAATTTTGCCCTAATTCATGACTATGTTAATTCAGTGCAATTGCTCAAATGGTACTGTCTGATTCAGACTGGGTATGAGTAGGAATGGGTAGACCCATTTTCTACCATATCCAATGACTATGGATATTTTGTGAGACTGATTTCCCTCTACTATTGAATTACTTATCTGGTGATTTAGTTAAATATATATAATTTTGTTGTAACATCTTCCACTTCTCTAATCTAATAGGCATATTCAGATAATGTGATGGAATTTTATCATACAACCATTGAAAGTGTGGATTTTCAAAAAGATACAGAAAAATCCAGACAACAAATTAATTTCTGGGTTGAATGTCAAACTCAAGGTAAGAATGTGAGAATCAATAGTATGAGTTGGAAAGCTAAAGATTTTTAGATTTGCATGTTTATCATGAGTTAGATCTAAAAGAGAATCTTAGTATCCATTTTATTGAAACCCTTTATTTTAAAGATGAAATAAATTAGGCCTGGTGAGAATAAATGATTGCTAAGTTACAAACAAAAATAAATAATAATACTAATAACAGTAATGACAATAAAAACTGACATCTAAATGGCATTTCATAATTTAAAAAGCCTTTTCCATAATTATCTCACTAATCCTCCCGACCACCTTATCAGGTTGGGGCTATCAGTGTCATCATTCTCATTTTACATGTGAAACTGATAAAATAGGTTAAGGGTTTTACATAGTATCATGGACCAAGTGTCAGAATTGGGATTCCAATCGAGTTGTTGGGGATTCAGAGTTCCTAAATCTCTTAAAACTGTCTTTCTGATCTTGCTGTTATTATTTAAATGTTGTTTTTCTGGTTTAGAAGCAATGCTTTGCTTGCTACATCATACTATTGGCAAAACTCCTATGAGAGTTTTGAAAAATTGCTTTCCTAGTACTAACGGGGTTGACAATGGAACCTAGATGTTTTTCTTTAACATCTTTATTTGTATAGTGAGGAAAACATCAACATGACACAGGAGAACACCAGCAAGAAATTCAGAATTTCTATTTCTATTACATATAAAGCAGCTGCCACACAGAGTTTAAATTCTGCAGAGATATGGGTTTGCCAAAACAAAACTAAAGCAATAAAGGCCAATTTTTCCTAATATTTTCTTTCAATATTTTATATTTTGTCCTGAGTGAAGAGGAATACATGAGAAAGCAGAGAAAGGTAAAGATTTAAATATAGTATGAATAGAATATTTTTATGAATTGAAACGAGAAACTGCATCAGTACACATAATCCTTTAAAAAACAACCCAGTGTTTGATTTTGAAGAGGCAACAGCACTGCTCATTAAAAATGGGACCTCTCCCTTTCTTGGCACAGTTTTTACTGTGATTAGATCACTTGTGGGTGGAATCGAAATGCTTTGAATTTTGACATATCTAAATTAAGAAGTCACTGGGCAGGATCTTCTAGGGATAAGACCTCGAAAAGTGTCCATTCAACTCCAATCACATTTAAATGTCACTTTTAAATACAGGTTCTAGGTTGTTCACCTATAGCCTAGAATACCAACCACATTTTCCTCAGGGTTAATTACTGTGATTTTGTGGGCCATGAACCAGTACCTATGAAGTTACATCTCACCCCTTGATCTTTTTTCCAACATTATTCCCCCTTTCATAATTATATATTCTTATGGTTATCTCTAATAAGCAGGTTACAGATTATCGTGGTTAGAAGGAATCTTAGAAGTAATTGGTCCCAACCCTCTCATTTTATAGATGAGCAAAATGTGCCCCAGAGTGCTAAAATGATTTGCCTAAAATCATTCTTAAATTCAGGTTTTCCTATTCCAAGATCAATACTCTTTCTACTTTTTCTATTATTATATTTTGAAATAAGCTATTGCCTTTGTAATATACTAATAATATGATTAAATTAGAGTAAGAAGCTTCACTCTGTTAAGATTAAGGCTGTTCTTAAGACTGTGGGGTGTTATATCTGAATTAATGCATCTATTTATTTTCTTTATTTTTCATTGAATGTTTATTTTCTCTTAAACCCCAAATTAAAAGGGAAAAGAAAGAAGAAAAACAAGACCCTTGTAACAAATAATTATGGTCAAACAAAACTGCCACATTGTTCCTGTCCAAAAATATATGTTTGATTCTGTATCCCAAGTTCATCATTTCTCTGTCAGGAAGTGGCTAACATGTTTCATGCATTGGTCCCCTGAAATCATGGCTGTTCATTGAGCTGGTCAGAATTTTTAAGTCTCTCAAAGCTGTCTTTCTGATGTTGTTATTATTATACAAATATTGTTTTTTAATTCTGCCCTCTGCATTGGATCCTAAAAGAAATCAAAATGATCTATAGAGCTAAATTCCAGTGCTATCTAGTTCTTCTGCCAGCTAGTTATATGATCTTGGGGAGGTTGCTGAAGCTTGTGGGCTTGCAGTGCCCTCATCAGTAAAACAAGTGAGTTGAACATGATTGATGATTATGCTTCCCAAATCTACCATTCTATGATTCTAAACCTCTCCCGCTAATGCTTAATACAGAAAACCAATTCCTTTGGTACAGGGCTGAGAATCCATGGCATTTCATGGGGAAAAGGTGAATAGTCCAAGTCTGCCACAAGCCAGACTGAACAGCTTTCTAACCACATTTGTATCCCAGGACTGAGAGAATCAATATGCTATCAAGTACTTTAATTGACCATCAGGCTTCTTGATGGGATTCCTAAGAATGAAGTTATTTATGCATGTTGTCTTTGAGTTATCTACAGACATTTTCTTAGCTGTTGCTATATAGCATTGCTGTAGAATCTGTATGGGATACAAGAATGTTTAAGGCATCCAGGGAACTTATAATCCAATTGGAGAGACAGGATGTATACATAATATGATGGGATTTCGACCTGGAAAAGACTACAGAGGACATGTACTCCACCTATTTATTTGGAACTGAAGAAACCAAGGCTCAGAAATGTTAAGAGATATGACAGAGGACTCACAAATAACAAGCACTAGATTCAAAATAGAAAGACAGATCCTTTAACTCCAAAGACAATACTCATTTGATGTGAACATGTTGCCTTTTTTAAATGAAAAGGTCAACAGCAATATAAGGGAGAGTATTCAAAGAGTCAATTAAATGGTCCATGTAATCATGGCTTCAGGGGAAAGATTATGTTTTATGAATTAAAATAATTTGGCATAGATAATGCTGAAAGAACTACAGACATGATTTCTAGACTATTGTTACTAATCTTTGACATATCAAGAATGACAGGAATCAGATGCTGCAAGACCAAAGAAAGAAAAATGTGGGGTCAAGCATAAGCTTGACTTCAAAACCTGGTAAAATTCTAGAACCTATACTATATTATTAAAAGTTAGTTGAAAATTGAGTGGAGTGGATGTCCATCAGTTGGGGAATAGCTGAATAAGTTATGATATATGAATATAATGGAATATTATTGTTCTATAAGAAATGATGAGCAGGCTGATTTCAGAAAAGCCTGGAAAGACTTGATGTGAACTGATGTTTAGAGAAGTGAGCAGAACCAAGAGAACATTGTATACAGTAACAACAAGATTATGGGATGATCAACTGTGATGGACTTGGCTCTTTTCAAAAATGTGGTGACTCAAGGCAATTCCAAAAGACTTGTGACGGAAAGAACCATCTGCATCTAGAGAGAAAACTATGGAGACTGAATGTGAATCAAAGCATAGTATTTTCACCTTTGTTTTTTGTTGTTTATTTGCTGTTTTTTTTTCTTCTTTTTCATGTTTTTTTTCCCATGTACAGCATGACAAATATGGAAATATATTTAGAAGAATTGCACATGTTTAATCTATATAGAATTGCTTATTGTCTTGAAGAAGGGGCAGGGAGGGAGAGAGGGAGAAAAATTTGGAACACAAAGTTTTACAAAGGTGAATGTTGAAAACTATCTTTGCATGTATTTGGAAAAATAAAATGCTATTAAAATAATAATAATTGAAAATAAGAGTAGAATTAGCAAGCATTTAGAAAAAGAAGAAGTGATCACAAAACAAAAAAAAAAAAACTCAAACAGTTTTTTCAAGAGCAAATTATGCCAGATGAATCTCATTTCTTTTTTTTTTTTTGGCAGTTACAAGATTGGTCAGTCATGGGCTATATTAGTTGACCTAAAATTCAGCAATACACTTTAAAAAAATCTTTTTTTACCATCCCTGTGAATGAAATGGAGAGATATGGATTAGATAACATTACAATTAAGTGAAATCAGATTATTGAATGTCAAGATCCAAAGAGTAGTTGATTAAAATGTCAGCTTCCAGTAGGATATTTAGTTTAGTGCCTCAGGGACCTATCTTTGAATCTTTATCATTCCATTTATATTTATTACTTTGTTACATATAATTTATTAGTTATATATTTATTAATCATATTTATATAGCATATATTAATATATAACATATGAGTTAAGTTCATCATATTATATTTATTATTTCCATAAGACTTATTTGTAGTGCTCTGGTTAGCTTTCTGGAGGTCTCAGAACCAGCTGTGGTTTCAACAGAATAATCACCACAACAATAGTCAGGAATAAAGTCCAAAATCTTTATTATCTCCTTCAGTCTCCCAGTCTTCATCAGCAGTCTCAGCCAATCATCTTGTCAGCAGTCTGCGGATCCAAATGTAATGTCCTGCTTTCTAGAGCCCCAAGTTGGGTTGACAAAATGTACTATTGCTTTCTAGAGCCTCCACACTGAGGTGATTAAAATATAGTGTTCAGATTGGCTCTCTGGAGGACCAAGTCCTGAGTTCTTGGTCTTTTGTGGTGAAGTGATAAAGCCAGGAAAGCCAGCAGGATGGTATCTGTCTTGAAGTTTCCCTCTGGCTGAGTTTGTCCCCATTTTATATGCTCTATTACAATGACATCATTACAGTATACTGAGTATAAACCAATCATTATATCACTAGGGAACCATTCTTTGTTGTAAGATTAAATCAATTATACTGAACTAGAGAACTCACATGCTAAACTAGATAACCATTGTCTTATCAATTCCACTGAGTTAACACCTTGTTTAAATCAATCATACTGAGCCTTAAGTGTATTTCTCCAAAGTTCCTGCCCTTTACACTTACTAGTGACGAATAGATAAAAACATAGGTAGCATGGTTATCAAATTTGCAGCATTGAGAGAAGAATTTGACACAAAACTAGGTGGGGAAGCTAACATATTAGATCAGAACCAGGACTCAAAACGTCTTAACAGGTTAGAAATTTGAGCTCAGTCTAATAAAATGAAACTTAATATGAATAAGTGCAATGTTCTATGCATGAATTCAAAAATAGAATGTTTTGGATGAGACTGGCATGGTGAGAAATTAGCTTATGTGAAAGAAATTGGAATGTTTCAGGTGACTTGCAATCAGTATGAATCAAGAGTTTTGATCCGGGGACCCCTCCCCGCCCAGACCCCAGCAAATACTATCCTGGGCCCCATGAAGAAAGCTATAGTGTTTAGAACAAGGAAGGTAATAACTGTACATCTACAGTGTTACATCACTATCTTATGATACATCACATCTTGTTATATCAGATCTTGAATGTTGTGTTCAGATCTGGATAACAACTTTAAGGAAAGAAATTGAGAAGTTATATCCAGAAACAGTCACCAGGATGCTAAAAGGACTGGAGAACTTGCCACAGGGGGATTAGTTCAAAGAAATGGGGATGTTTCAGCTAGAGAAGACTTTGAAGGGACATGCTATCTATTATAGATTTAAAGGGCTGTCATATGAAAGAGGGATTACACTTGTTCTATTTCTCCTAAGAAAACTGAACAAGTATTAGGTGTAAGCTTCAAAGAATATTAATAGAAGGAAAACTTCCTAACAATTAGAGCCAAAGCAGTGATTTGACTATAGCTATGGGCAGCTATGTGGTACAGTGGACAGAGAGACAGGCCTAAAGGGAGGAAGATTGACTTTCCTGAGTTCAAATATGTCCATAGACACTTACTAGCTGTATGACCTTAGGCAAATCACTTAACCTAGTTTGCCTCAGTTTTCTCATCTGCAAAATAAACTGGAGAAGGAAATGTCTTTGTCAAGAAAATCCCAAATGGGATTAAGAAGACTTGGACACTGTTGAAGCAACTGAACAACAACAAAATCTTACACTTAGAATGTGTTTTCGGACGTTTCCTTCAGGTAAAATCAAGGACCTCTTTGACAAAGACAACATTACTGATTCCACAGTCCTGGTGCTGGTGAATGCTGTCTACTATAAGGCCAAATGGGAAAAAAGTTTTGACCATGAAAAAACAGAAGATTCACCTTTTTGGGTAAACAAGGTAGTAACCTCTAAATACATGTTCCACTAAAGACACCAGTCATTAAAAAAAATTATTTTATTTTATTATTTTTGAGAATATTATTAAATAGATACAGCACAGAGTGATGGATAAAAAGTCTACTTCAAAACCAGGAAAAAGCAATCAGGTTTTACCTCTTGTACAGACTAGTGGTGTGACCCTGGTCATGTCATTTAACTTCTTAGTATTCTGGGTCAAAGATATTAAACTTATAACTAGGGAATGCAAGTGGGACCAGAAGCAGATTTAAATGTAATTGGGAAATGTTGGGGGCAGGGAGGGAGGAAATTGCAAAATAGATAATGTTAATTTGTAGCTTTCTAAGTCAATAAACAGTCAAGGAATCCATTTTTATTTGAAGTTGACACTCCTTCCCCAGGTAATTTTCTAAAAATGTAAATTGTAAAGATAGTGTTAACCTGCTCTGAGAAAGAAAAATTCCTTATCTGGGAGTTTTCACAGTCAATAAAATCACCGATTCTGTTCCAATCCCTCTTTGCCCAAAGCAGCCTGAATGTCTGTGAAAAAAGGTAATAGTTTTCCCTTAACCTTTCTTGCCTTTATTGATAGAATGAACAGAAAAGTGTGAAGATGATGAGACAGCAGAGTACATTTAAAATTGGTTATATTGAAGAATTAAAGACTCAGATTCTTGAGATGAACTATATCAAGGGGAAACTCAGCATGTTTGTGCTGCTTCCTGAGGACTTCACTGGAATGGAAGAGGTAAATTATTATTTTTTATTTCTCTGTTGGGAACTACCTAAACCAATGAAATCTTAAGTGAACAAATTAACTAAATGTAGATTCTGATAAACAAGGAAGTTTCAGAGATGGAACAATTAAAATAATAAATAGTCTTGTGTCCATGGCATAAGAGAGAGTACTTGAAACTGGGGGTCTTACCCTGGAGAAAAGAAGACTCAGGGAGGGACATCATGGTAGATGTATTCAAGAATGTGAAAGACTGTCATGTGGAAAAGGATTAAATTTGTTTTTGGCTCTAAAGGGAAGAACCAGTAGTAATGAGTGGGAATTGCAAAGAAACTAAATTAGCTTAATATAAAGAAAAACTAATGAACAATTAGAATTATAAAAGTGGAATGGAATGATTCCTTGTAGGTCTTGAAGCAGAGATGGGATAACCACTTATCAGGGACATTGCAATGGGCACACATCAGATTAAAAGGTCCCAGAGGTACCTTCTTGAACGAGATGAGATGAGATGAGGTCTTTCAAGACAGTTGTGAAATTCAAGTAAGGCTTCGTCTACTTCAGAGTTTGAGTAGGCCTGAAGGACTTTGAAAATTGAGTCAAGGGCATACTTAAATCCCCTTCCTGCTATCCTCCCATGACATCATTTTCTCCCTCTTTCAGTCAAATATGGGCAACTGTGTACTTATTGGTCAAGTTCAATTTCTTGGATAGTTCCCGAATTTTAGAATGTAAGATCCTCAGCCAATGAGGATAAGGGTCAGTAGTGGGAGGGTGTATTTGCGTTAAGGATTAAAAGTGGCAACCCTGCCTCAGAAGTGCTTCCTCCCTTTGATTGTCTGCTCGATGGATGGGATGCCCTTCTTAGGAGAATGTATAATAAACTTTGCTTTGCTTCCAGAGATCTCTCCAGCTTTTTTTATTAAATGGTGACCCCTCATCATTTCTGAACCACACATTCTTACTCCAAAATTCTGTGATTTTGTGGATTGCACATTTAGAAAAGACTCTTGATGACTTTACTTCTGAAGTCCAATTGTACTTCAGCTATCAGAAACACTTATCAAATCATCCATCAATTAATTAAACAGATATTTATTTATTCTTAAATATCTATCCAACAAATTCTTGCATGAATAAGGAACTATTCAAACTAAATGGATTTTTCTTTTTCTCTTCTCTTCATAATCAAAGGGAAAATTTATACCTTCTCAAATCTTACCTCTTTTTATTAAAAATCAAGGGAAGGTGGACAAAGAGTATGGAAAGGGCCTAGAACTTTTTCTCAGAGAAGTATGCTTCAGTTTCAGCATTAGACTTTCCAGACTCCTCTGTCTGGGGTATATGAGGTATAGGGAGCTGCTTGGAATCCTGGGGATAGATTATTCAAAAAATTAAACTCCAAAGAGATAGTTAAAGGATCAGATTGTATGTCACTCTTCCATTTGAGGACAGAAGTGTTTAAGATAGCTTTTTAAATCAGTAAGGAACTAACCTGGAAGAATTTGAAATCAGAAATGCTAGGGAAAAACTCTTGTAGTGTTCAGCAGCTATGGATAGTGAGTTAATTTTTGGAAAGAAATTTCTCATTACTAACACTAGTTATTTATTTATTTTTTTATCTTTATAGCTTGAAAAGAATATGACTCATGAAAAAATAACAGAATGGACTAGTCCTACTATTATGTGCGAAGAAAATGTAGACATCTCCTTTCCTCAGTTCACAATGGAAAGTAACTTGGATCTCAATGCTATTCTCCAAAAAATGGGGATCACAGATGTCTTTGAGGAAGGCAAATGTGATCTTAGAGGAATTTCTTCAAGCCCTAATCTGTATTTGTCAAAAGCTGTCCACAAGACATTTCTAGAGGTTAATGAGGATGGTACCCAGGCAGCAGCTGCCACAGGAACTGTGGTCACTACAAAGTCTGCATCACCTTATGTGGCATTTAATGCCAATCACCCATTTTTATTTTTCATCAGAGAAAACAAAACAAACACCATCCTTTTCTATGGCAAAGTCTACTCTCCTTGAAAATGGATCTATTTTCCTCTGCTTTATGGAGTACCAAGAAAATGGTATAACATGGGTGTTAGGGACCAGAATTAGAATTTGTCAGTAATTTGTCCAATTCATTAGCTCCAACCCCCAGCTATTAACCAATGTCATTTCCGGTTTCTCTTCTGGGGGTTCATGAAACACGATAGCCAATAAATTTGTCTCTTTCTTGACAGTTCACCTGCTAGCTTCTAGGTCCACTTATCTTCATTGACTTCCCCACTCCAAGATTTCCACATTAACAAAGTTCAGAAAAATGTTTATTTTCTTTCTTATTTTGTTTTTCGGTGTAACTAATGAAACAAGTGAATGTACTCAGAAAAGGAATAGGTTCTATTAGATAACAATTTAAGAAAAACAGAAGTTTTGGAATTATAGTTAAATAAAAATGCTTTCCCTAAGTCACTGTGTCAGACACTATGCTAATTCCATTTAATATCCATTTAAGAGTCTACTACCTGAAGTACTCCAGTCCAGACAAACCCTAGTGGGAAAACAAAACTAGATATATCTAGATTAACATTTACTAAAAGTTGAAAATCAGATTAGATTTATCCTCTCCTTAGTGAATAGGAATATGTTAAATATGCATTCTTTTCAGAGACAAGGAAGATGACATTTCTCAGGATCTGAGTCCTAGCAAAATCATGTTTTGTCCACTATAAATGCTGAGAAATAAAACTCACATTTATAGGGAGGGGGAATTAGTTAACCTTTCTTATGTCTTCCTTGATAACATATCATCTGTATTGATTTAAAAATGTTCTTTTAAAGAAAGATGCTTTGCTAATTAAAATGTCCAAATCATGTTGCCAAGTAATAAAAAAAAAAATTTTTATTGAACAAAACAATAAAGATGTGAAGTATAATCCACATAAGGTTTGACTGTTATTTAAATGGTTAATGTAGAAAGGAATGAAATAAACATTTATTAAGTGTCTATGTACTTAGAATTATGATAAGTTCTTTACAAATATTAATCTAATTTAATCCTCATAATAAATTTGGGAGATAGGCGCTATTATGACCCCTATTTAGTGCTGAGGAAATTGGGGCATAGATTAAGTGACTTGCCCAGAATCAAACATCGAGATATAAAAGAAGGATATTAAAAATTCTGGTTTGTGGAATTACTGAATTCAATTCATGGTGTCCCAGAGAAGCTGTGATGGCTGTTGTTATATTGATGGAGAGAGCCATCTGCATCCAGAGAGAGGACTGTGGTCATTGAGTGTGGATCCCAATATAGTATTTTCACTTTTGTTGTTGTTTGTTTGTATTTTGTTTTCTCATTTTTTTCCCCTTTTTGATTTGATTTTTCTTGCGCAGCATGATTATTATGGAAGTATGTATAGAGGAATTGCACAAGTTTAAGATATATTAGATTACTTGCTATCTAGAGGAGAGGGTGGAAGAAAAAAGAAAAAAATTGGGACTATGCATATGTTTTGAAAAAACTTAAAAAGTTGTTAAATTGTCAAAGATTCAAAGAAAGATTTCTTTTTTTTTTTTTTCTTGGTCCCAGATTTCCTCATCTCTTTTTTTATATATTTTTTTATTTAATAATAACTTTATATTGACAGAATCCATGCCAGGATAATTTTTTTACAACATTATCCCTTGCACTCGTTTCTGTTCCGATTTTTCCCCTCCCTTCCTCCCTCCACCCCCTCCCCTAGATGGCAAGCAGTCCTATATATGTTAAATATGTTGCAGTATATCCTAGATACAATATATGTATGCAGAATCGAACAGTTCAAAGAAAAATTTCAAATGAGAATATTCATTTATACGTAATGGGAAAAAATATAGACTTTCTGACTGATATCAAGAAAAATAAATGGAGTCTCTCCTTGTGGATCATTATCACATTTTCTCTCCAAAGTAGTCTTCTGTTGTCTAGCTCAAATAGCTACAATTCCTAGGAATGGTGGCAGGATAGACACTAGGTCATTGT
Organism: Antechinus flavipes; assembly: GCF_016432865.1. NCBI lineage: Eukaryota > Metazoa > Chordata > Mammalia > Dasyuromorphia > Dasyuridae > Antechinus > Antechinus flavipes. The sequence continues at coordinate 430,336,365 of NC_067398.1, forward strand.
TTGGGTTCTGATGACTCAGAGTTAGTGTAAATAGTTTCTATTTCATCCAAAAACCTTGAGGGTCTTTCTTTCCCAGACTGATCTTCCTCCTCCTCTTTTTTTTTTTTTTTGACGAGGTAAAAGAGACCATTCTTTGCCTCATTTCTTACCTTATCTTAGTCATTGAATGGGTATTGCCTCAGACAAACAGATCTAGGAAAGACTTTAGCTTAAGAAGGCCAAGGTGTTCCACTGCATTCAGCTCTTCTCCAGTTTTCTGGATTTTTCTGGACTGAAGGAGAGAGTGAGACTGGAAACTTTGCATAGCACTGCCTCACTTAAATCCAATTCATTTGCAAGTCATGACCTTGCCTTCCTGATGTTTTCAAGAACAACGTACTACTGGAATCGGGAGGTGGAGTAAGGCAAACAGGCATTTTTAAACTTCCTGCTAGGTACTAAGCACTTTGCTAAGCATTTTACAAAAATCTATTTTGTCCTTCACAATACTGTGAGATGAATGTTATTCCTTTACAATTTAGGAAACTGAGGTGGACAGTATTTTGATGACTTGCATAGGGTCTGACACATAGAAGTGCCCGAGGCTGGATTACGAATTCAAATTTCTCCCTGCTCTGAGCCACTTTGCTGCCTCAGACTTCATACAGCTATGAATTCCAAGCTCTTAGTTTGCTCGCTTCTGTATCTTCTCTAGTTTATTAATATCCTTCCTAAACATGCTGTCAAAACTGAATATAATGCTCTGGGTATGGGGTCTGGCCAGAATAAATAAAAGTGCATCACGTAACGTGGACTTAATGCAAGCGTTCTTCATACTGAACTTGTAGTCCACTAAAAGCCTCAGATTTTTTTTTTTTTTTGGGGGGGGGGGGGGAGAGCTGCCATTATCTGTAAATGAGTTTTTAAATATAAAGATTTTTCACTTATGTGGCTCCATTAAATTTCATCTTTTAAACCGACCCAATTCATTTATAGCTTTTTGGACCTTTATTGTTAAAGTTTTGCTTAATTTGTGGACAAGGGGCAGTGGTAGGCTGGACTTGGGAATCCGGGCGATCTCGATTTGAATTTTATCTTCAAAATCTGTGTGATCCTGCGCAAGTCACTTAACCCCTCACAGTTTGCCTGTCGCAGAACGAGGCGACTCCTTAGCCCGACACCAGGATGCCAATCATAAGCTGATTATTAGCTGCTGGCAGTGTCTATCATTGATAAAACCGCAGCGGGCCCTTCGAGCACAGTCCCTCCCCCTTAGGGAATCTGCACTGGCAGCCTCTTTGCAAGGCGGCCCAGAGCCAGTTAAAGCTGGGCTCTGCGTGGGGCCGTTCAGCTCATTCCGCATCCTCTCCTCCCACTCCTTGCGCGCTCTGCGACAGCAGCCCGGGAGCTCGCGCATTAGGCAGCACAGCACGAGACCCAGTCAGCTGCAGCCCGGGAACTCGCGCTCCAGCGCAGCAACGGAGGCTCTCAGCGGCAGCCCAGGAGTTCGCGCTCCCGTACAGCAACAGAAGCCCACAGCTGCGGCCCAGGAGCTAGCGCACCAGACAGCGAGAGCCGCTCCCCTCATTCTACTCGTCACAAAGTAGGCGGAAGGAACGCTCGGTAAAAGGACAGTTATCACTAACCTCGCGAGAGTCTGGCGCAGGCCGGGGGGACTGAGCAGGCGCTATGGCTGCTGCGGCGGCAGCGACGGTTGGGAACGGAGCCGTCACCCCAGCGATCGGCGGCTTCTTCGCGGGCTCCTATCGCCCCTTTGAGCCCCAGGCGTTGGGGCTGAGCCCGAACTGGCGCCTGACGAGCTTCTCCGAGATGAAAGGATGAGGCTGCAAGGTCCCCCAGGAGGCGCTGCTCACGCTCCTGGCGGGACTGAAGCGGCTGGAGGAGCGGCCCCCGCGGGCCCTCGGCCCAGGCCTCGCCTTTGGGGACAGCTCCTCGGAAGAGTCTTCGGAGCAGACCTCCCAGGACTCCGGGGCGAATGCTGGCTTCCTGCACCGCACGGCGGGCGCCAACTCCGCCTCCCCCATCCTCGGCATAGGAATGGACTCCTGTGTGATCCCTCTGAGACACGGCGGGCTCTCGCTTGTGCAGACCACGGACTTCTTTTACCCCCTGGTTGACGACCCCTACATGATGGGACGGATTGCCTGTGCCAATGTGCTAAGTGATCTTTATGCCATGGGCATTACCGAATGTGATAATATGCTGATGTTACTCAGTGTCAGCCAAAAGATGAATGAGGATGAACGAGAAAAAATTATGCCTCTTATGATCAAAGGTTTTAGGGATGCTGCTGAGGAAGGAGGCACATCAGTGACAGGTGGACAGACGGTGGTAAACCCCTGGATCATAATTGGAGGTGTTGCTACTGTGGTCTGCCAACCTACCGAGTTTATCATGCCGGATAATGCAGTTCCTGGGGATGTGCTGGTGTTGACCAAACCTTTAGGAACTCAAGTGGCGGTCAATGCCCACCAGTGGCTGGATATGCCAGAGAGGTGGAATAAAATAAGATTGGTGGTAACCAGAGAAGAAGTCGAATTAGCTTATCAAGAAGCCATGTTTAGTATGGCCATGCTGAATAGAACTGCAGCTGGATTAATGCACACTTATAATGCTCATGCTGCCACTGATGTCACTGGCTTTGGAATCTTGGGACATGCTCAGAACCTTGCAAAGCAGCAAAGAAGTCAAGTATCCTTTGTTATTCATAACCTTCCAATCATCGCCAAAATGGCCGCTATTAGTAAGGCCAGTGGGCGCTTTGGTCTTCTCCAGGGAACATCTGCAGAAACCTCTGGAGGTTTACTGATTTGTCTACCCCGAGAGCATGCAGCTCGTTTCTGTGCTGAGCTTAGATCCCCTAAATATGGAGAGGGTCACCAAGCATGGATTATTGGCATTGTGGAAAAAGGTAACCAGACAGCCCGCATCATCGACAGGCCAGGGATTATTGAAGTCGCACCACGTGGAACTACTGTACCTCTTCATCCCAGTAATTCCCATTCTACCCTTGAGTCTAGTTCATGAGATGGCAAAGCAGCATTTATTTGGACCTTAAAGACTTTTGGACACAATCATGGATCGTTTTAAAGGACTACTTAGTATTTTGAGGAAGGGGGAATTTCCAAAGAAACTTATTTGAATGGTAAAGTTGCCCAGTTTGGGTGACTTTGATTAATGAGCCAGTTAAGGAAAACAGCTGCTTTTGTGCTTAATTCAATGTCATAAATTATATTTTAGAATGTTTTCTACTCTCTGGATGGGTTTGGCATTCTCTTCTGTAGGAGAGAAGCAGTATAACTTTATTTCCCCTTCCAGCAGCAAGATGAAGCTGTTAAAAGTTTGAGGATTTTTTCTTAAACTATGTGATTAGAGAGATTGCTTGGTTGATTATATTCATACATAGGAAATTATAGATTATTTATTGAAGGTGAAGGACACATTGAAAAGAACTTAGATCATAAACAAATAAGCCTAGAACAAAAACTTTCAAACTTGTAATAATAGGATGGTATTATCTGGAATTATTTATTGGACTTTTTTTTTTTTTTCTGAAGTGTTGGCTCTTCCCCACCCTGGCCAAGAAGTGAGCAGCTTGTCCAGAGATTGGGAAGTAATGACTTGAAGCCATTCTGCTAACCTTGCCTTGTCTCTATTTATGATGCTTCTCCCATAAAACCCAGTTAAGGATTGGAAGAAGCTGAGCAAAACCTCAGAGCCTAGGCCTTGGTGTCACTAAAATGTATAATTTCAAATTGTCAATTCCTGGTCACTCAACTAATAAAAGTTAATTTTCAGATCTCAATAAACAATTGAAAAAAAATTAAATTTAGATAAACTGTATCCTTAGCATTCCTTTTATCAGTGTAGCAAAATTATCAAAAAAAGGAAAATGGATAGTTTGGCATGAACTGTTCTTGATGATGCCATGTTGGTTTCCTATAAGCACTACAGCCTTTTCCAGATATTCATCAATGTCTTGTTTTTTAATACATTGTTATTTTGATAAGTATCAAAGTTAATCTCTCTGGCCTATATAGTTCCCTTTGTTTAAAATCAGTATATTACCCTTCTCCAAGACTGGGGTACTTCTGTCTGTTTTGGAAAAAATTCTAAACATGAGATCTGATTTCAAGTCTTTCCTCTAATACTAGTTATGTGATCATGGGCAACTCACGTATTTTCTCTGAACTTGTTTCCCCATCCCTGAAATATGTTTGTTTTTACTTCACAGGGTTGTTATGAGGTGCAAATTAAATGATGCATGTGAAGTGCTTTGCAGATCTTAAAAGATAGATAAATATCAACTATAATTATTTCAAATATTACTGACAGGGGTTTAGCAATCATATACTCCAAGTTTTTTAAGTGAAATACCCTGGAAAGTAATTCATGTGGGCCTAGTCACTTGAATTTATGCAGTCATGAGTTCCCAATATATTCTGGCTTATCCTTATGCTTCTGTTATCTGTTAACTACTTTTGTTCTCTCTTTTCCAGTCCAAAGACTATTCCATTTGGAAGAGAAATAAAGAATTGAGTAATTTTGTTGTGGATCGAATGAGATAATCTATGTAAAGCGCTTTTTGTAAACCTTAAAGTGCTATGTATTTATTATTGTTATTGCTTGTCTTTGTAGTTTTATTCATTCTAGGCAGTGGTACTATCCCATCTTTTATCCTTCTCTTTTTATCAATATAAGCTAAATACATCTTTTTTTTTTTTTGTCTTTATATTCCTGACTTAGTCTTAGCTTATTCTGAAATCTATTGCTTTTTTTTAAACACTGTTTTTATAGTACCATTTAATGCTTTTTAAATTTGCCCTCAATTACCTAGCCTTTTAAAAATTATAGAGTTGATTAATGAGTTACTTGTGTATCTGAGACTTTTTAAACTAAGTCTCCTTTTCCTTCCTTGAATTGCTTTTCATATCTTCAGAATTTCATCTTTGAGAGCTTTCTATCCCTCCTGGGCTGACATTTTTGCACAATTTTACTCTTTCTCTGAACTTTGAAATCTGTTTATCACCTATCTTAGAGAGCATGGTAGTTTTTCATAACTTTAAGATGGAATAGTTACTTTTCTAGATTGCTATTTCTACTAGCCAATTTCTCTTTGTTACTGTGAATCAGTTCTAGAATATAGCTCACTTTGTTGCTTCCATTACCTTTTGAAGGATAAAGTTATAAAGGCAAGCCAAAGAATTATTGGCTGCTCTGCTTTGGGCAGAGAAAGCTGTAGATATCTGGGCAATTTTAATTTGTTATTACAGCTGTATCATACTTGCTAGAGTTATTTTTTTTTTTTAAGATTCTATTTACAGAGACCTCTATTTCCTCCTTTTGTATGTGTGAGCCCATAGCATACTGCCACAACAATATTATTGTACTCCTTCATCTGATTTTTGCTCAAGTGTTTTTTCACTCTGCTTCCCCTTCTGACTCCTAGGTTTTTTCTCACATAAATTCTTTTAATTAGCTATTCTTCTCCATTCCCCTTTTAGTCTTTTATATAAGATACATGTTCTTCCAAAGTAATTTCTAGACATGGACCCCATCCCAAATCTTAAGTGATAGCTGTAAGGTCAAATTTACTTCCTTGAATTTTAGAGCTCTAGTATACCTCGTTTATTATCCAAACTCTGTGCATTTATATACAGAAACTTGAAGTCATGGGTTTTATTGTAAGCTCCTTTCTTGAATTTTGTCAGATTGCTGGGCTTTTGCTTTTTTTTATTTTTTGGCTATATTATTTAGTTTGGTAGTTATAAAAAAACCAAGTTTCTTCTTCCTTTAAAACTTTTTCATGTAGAAACTTTTTTTTTAATTAGATAAGCAAATCTCTAGCAAATAAGTAGGCTACTAGACAGTTTCTCAGTATTTTGTGCTTGACCTTATATGCCTTTAGATTTTTTTGGTTAACTAGCCTTTGTTTAGATACATTCCATCCTTCGTAGTAATCATCATTTCTATAATTCTTCTATCTTCTTAACTATATCTTTCAGAAGTCCTTTTATCATCAACAGAGATGAAAACATCACCTATACTGCTGTCAAGTTTGATAAATCTTAGTAGGTCCTCCATCATATATAGGATACATGCCTTAGGAATACAACTGAATTCTATTGTTAGTGTCAGGTTAATACTTTTAGTTTTTTTTTTTTCTATTATTAAGCAGAGATTTGTTTGCTTGTTACTACTTGACTTCACTTCCTCTGACTCCTTCCTCCTCTACTGAAAAAATCTTATGTTTATCACTTAGTGTTTTTCCCTTATTCTTGATGTGAACCATATCATTTGGAAAGTTATGCCATGACTTGCAAGTAAATTGGATTTAAGTGAGGGAGATCTGTTCAGTCACCAATTTCACTCTTCCTTCCAGAATCTGAGTCCAGTAAGATCAGGAAAACTGAAGTGGCCCCAGTTGCATTTGTTACTTAATTACAAATATTCACTGGTTCTGTTCCCTATGTCTCTTCTTCGTTAAGTTTTCCTACCTTCCAGTCTCTTGGTGACTTATCATCATGTTTCTCTTTGTTCTTAGTTTTAGAAAGCAATTCTTCACTTTGATAGGAGGACAAATATTCCTCACTCTCCTCTCTCCCTCCTCCCCACCAAGTACAGGAGTTGATAGATGCTTATGTTAAACATAACTCACAAAGAATCTTGAGCTCTAGTTGCAGACAAACTAGACTCAGTCTTTCTAAACTTTCTAATTTTGGCTTGTGGCCTCATAAGACATCTGAGGACAACAGAATTTAGTTCATGCCTTCATATCTGCAAGGTAAGAGGACTTTAAGCCCTTATGCAAAAGACTGGGGACATCAAACCTTACAAAAAAAACTACAAAGAACTTGCATCTGAAGCCATAGTCATAATATAACTTTCCCTTTCCAGTAGTCTCAACTTTTCAACAGAAACTTGTACATCCAGACTTGTAGTCCTAAAGATTGAGGTGAGGCCTTCCTAAGTTGAAAACTCTTAGGGTCACTACAGGGTTGAAAAAGTTCCATCTGGAGAGCATCACCTTCTGAGGGAACCTATACATACAAGCTTGCACACTTTATCTCTACTTTCTTCCCTTAGCATCGACCTTCCCAGACACTCACTGTTTATTTGACTCAATATCATTAAAAGACAAGGTCTGAGTTTGCTCCACAACATGTCTCTACCTTGTTGCCTCTTGGCTTTGCTTGTTCCAGCATTTTCTCCACACCATGGTTCTTTAGGAACTGTGTTTCTCTGCTGTTGCTACTTTACTGCTTCAATCTCTAGAGTATAAAGATTCCATGGGGCATTTGTTCAGATCAGATATCTTGCCAGCAAGTGATCTAAGGCTGCCCTCTGTAGTCTTTTTTTGTTCATTGAGTTTCTTAAACAAGTAGCCTTTAAGCTTTTAAAAAATTTTGATATTTCATAACCCTTTCACTAGAATTAGTTTCCATTGTAATCTTACCTAATATATGCATTTTAGAAGCATTCTGAGGAGTTCATGGCACATGCAAAAAAAAGACTAAAAAATTACTGTTCTAGAAGTTCTTTTAGTAGCTAAGCCCAAGTAAATAAGCTCTGGTATTTAGGCTGGCTGCAAAACAAATCCTCTTCAAATTTGGTTTTAGTTGGGAATTAGGTATTCAGGGTAATATGAAGTCATTAATGCCAGAGCAAGAACCTTATTCATTTTAACTTTGTTAGAGAGGGAGGTTAAATTTGACATGAAGTGAATCTTATAAAGGAAATTTCAACCTGTCTTAATGCTGTACTACCTTTTTCATTCCTATCCAATGCCACCTACTCTGTGTACTCATTTATAATTTTTCATTTTCAAAAAAATTAGCCTAACTGCAGCCCCAAAACTGGATATTTCTCCATTGACTTGGAAGGGTTCCATAGTATTAGTCATCTCATACATTGGAGTAGTCATAGTCCTATTCAATATTTTCCCCAGAAATCTATATTCCTCTAATAATCTATAGCAATATATAAAGTCCTATCACAGTCAACAATCCTTTGTGTAGGTTCAGATCTACCATAAATGGACTGCCATGTTGGTTACATTTAGTCTTAATACTTGTCTCTCTGGGCCCAGGATTGCCTTGATTCTTTCAAGAAGTTGTCTAAATTCAGGCACTACTGATACAAAAAATTGGAGACAAATATGATCTGTATAGGCTCAAGAGTCTACAGTCATGGTATATACAATTGAAATTCACTATACATAGAGATTTAAACCTCTACCCTCTATCAGGGGTCCTCAAACTTTTTAAATAGGGGGCCAGTTCACTGTCCCTCAGACTGTTGGAGGATCGGACCATAGTAAAAAACAAAAATTTTATTTTTTTGGCCTTTAAATAAAGAAACTTCATAGCCCTGGATGACGGGGATAAACGTCCTCAGCTGTCGCATTTGGCCCATGGGCTGTAGTTTGAGGACCCCCACAATTCCTTTTGTACTCTTATTTCTTTTCAGACCACGTGGCCATTCCCTTGGTTAGTTATTTTACACCTAGACCATTCTACTTCTATTCTTAGTATTAGTTTTGAACTTTAAACTTTGCTTTAGTACTCATTTTTTCCAGAGGAGGAGTAGTGTTTTTTCCTATTAAGGCATAGTCTTCTGACTTGGTTCTATCATTTTAGTAAACATTAAATACCTATTGAACAGATAGGTGTCAAGGTAGGAGCCTGGAGTCAGGAAAATTCATCTTCCTGAGTTTGAAGCTGGCCTCAGACCCTTATTAGCTAAGTGGACAATTCACTTTACCCTGTTTGCCATGGGGTCATTAATAGTCAGATACAATTAAAAATGACAAATACATACTTTATTCAAGGACCTATGAGTCTGGAGACAAAAATGAAATAATCTGCCCAGGAGGAGTGTACATTTTGCTGAAGACATAAGATAATTTCAGGAAAAAGAAAGCACTAACAATTGGAAGTATTAAGAAAGGATATGTCTAGGAGATAACACTGAGCTAAGCCTTAAAAGAAGCTCAGGACTCCCAACAGGCAGAGATTAGGAATGATTACAAGGGATAGGTTTTTTTTTTAATTTTATTTTATTTAATAATAACTTTGTATTGACAGAATCCATGCCAGGATAATTTTTACACGACATTATCCCTTGCAATCACTTATGTTTCGTTTTTTTCCCTCCCTCCCTCCTCCCCCCCCCCAAGATGGCAAGCAGTCCTATATATGTTAAATATGTTGCAGTATATCCTAGATACAATACATATTTGCAGAACCGAACAGTTCTCCCGCTGCACAGGGAGAATTGGATTCAGAAGGTAAAAATAACACGGGAAGAAAATAAAAAATGCAAATAGTTCACATTCATTTCCCAGTATTCCTTCTTTGGGTGTAGCTGTTTCTGTCCATCATTTCTCCAATGAAACTCAGTTAAGTCTCTTTGTCAGAGAAATCCACTTCCATCAGAATACATCCTCATACAATATCGTTGTCGAAGTGTATAATGATCTCCTGGTTCTGCTCATCTCACTTAGCATCAGTCCATGTAGGTCTCTCCAAGCCTCTCTGTATTCATCCTGCTGGTCATTCACAAGGGATAGGTTTTAAAAATTATTTTAAATTCTCAATTCTCTCCTTCCTCCCTATCCTTTATCCAGTGAGAAGTCAAAAAAAAACCAAAACCCATTACAAATTATAGTCACATATAGTCTGCTTTAGCAATGTCCAAAAAAATTCCACCAAAAATGTTTTAATTTGTACTCTGAACTCTTATCTAATACATAGTGCATGGAAAGAACAACAATGTGAAATAAATCTGGACAGAGAAATTAGAGGCAGATTGTAGACAATTTTAAATGCCAGGTTGAGTATTTTAGGGCAACTGTGAAGTATGGAAGATTTTCAAAAGAATGACCATAGCTAAACTTTTGAAATTTTAATTTAGAGGCTTTGTGGAAAATGAAAGAAAGGAGGGGATTGGAAAAGCCAATGAGAAGGCTATGACAATACTATTAAAATAGTCCAAATGGGAGGCAAGAAGTAGAGGAATAGAAAATAGAAAATAAATGTTGGTTATCTCTAAGTACTGTATGTGAAAGTTTGAAAAGTGAAACAATTTGAGAGGATGAAAAATCAAATGAAAAAAATTTTTAATAGGGGAGATCTGAATATATATTTAATGCGGGAAATAAGATAATGGATAAAGAGAGAGTTAAGAAAAAGAAGGCATGATATGGGGGACAAACTCCTAAATGAGGCAAGAGAGAATGGGATCAAAGGTTAAAGTGAATGGAGTAAGGGAAATGAAAATCAAGAACAAAATAAAGGAATTTTGAGATTATGGCATAGGGAAGAAGAAATTCATAATAGGTAGTCTTGGTAAAGCATGAAAAGTTCTTGCTGAGAGAGAAAGGGATAGAAGATAATATAAGTAGCTTAAGGAGAGAAGAGAATGTTTGAAATGGCCATTGTTGAGAACATGCTATATAGTTTATCAGGGCAGAATAGAAGAATTACTATGAAGCAGCAAGGACTCAGTTAAGATAAAACTATTTGATAAGGTTATACAACTTTTCCTAGAGCATAGAAGGGATAGAGAAGTTGTAGAAGTAACCCAGATTTGATATTTTGACTGGGAATGACTGAGGACAGGAAAAATGGGAAAGGGATTGAAAAGTTTGTATTAGTGTATAATTGATTAATTAGGATTAATGCTAAGGGAGGAAAATGAAGCCAGAGTACAAGATAATGCATGGGGATAGCACCAAGGAGTGGAGGGACTGGAGTTCCCAGTTGCAATAGGAAGAAGTCAAGAGGAAGGATGGAAAACTAGGAGTTTATGATCAGAGAAAGAAATTTCAGAGTTTTGAGTAATAGCAGAATTATGGATGATAGTGAGATTTAAGTTGTTATCATTTTTATTTGTGGCTGAACTAGAATGAATGTATAGTTTTTGGGAGTTGAATTTTTTTTAATCTTCTAGTACCAGATTAAAAAAAAAATTATTGCCACTTTGTAGTATAGTTTAAAATCGGTACTGTTAGGCTGTCTTTCTGAGAGTTGAATTTGATGGAGTGGGAAGCCAGGGCATTCAATGGATAGTGACATATATATTGATCAGCATCCAGGTCATTCACCTTCCTTAAGTATTTCATTGCATGAGCACTCCAAATCCTATCCTCATAATCAAGACCTTCAAAATATATGTCATTGTTTATTCAAATGCCCTGCTGCTCTAAGTTTCAAGATAGCTAATTCAAACATTCTTTGATGAAGTCAAAGAAGAGTTACATCTGGTATGGGAGATTATCTTCAGTAATACAAATCTGTCATTCACAGAGTTTCTAGGAAAACTGACAGGTTGAGTGACTTGTTAGACATAAGCACAGAGCTAGGATAAATAATGAACAAATGCTTAACAAATGTTTACTGATTGATAATCTAGAAGAGAAAAATCTATCAGAAGTTGAGCTCATGTTTTCTTGACACCAAAGCCAGTCTTCTATTGTGTTTTATCACATTTTTTTATCTTTTAATCATGTCTTCTCTACGGTGTTTTTCCTAATAAAATAGTTAATCTAAAGTTAAAACTTGGTCAGACATTGAAGATATTAAGGTCATTCATTGAATCCCTGGCCACTACCAATCATCTCAACTTTCATTCTGCCAATGGATTTCAGCGATTCTGGAAAAGATAGTAAAGCTGACAACTTTGTCCACTCTGTCTCACTTAAATTCAATTCATATATAAATCGAGACATAACCTGAAGGCCCACCACCACCAAATATTACAACAACAGAGAATCTATTTTTTTAAAATAACTTTTTATTGACAGAACCCATGCTAGGGTAATTTTTTACAGCATTATCCCTTGCACTCACTTCTGTTCTGATTTTCCCCTCCCTCCTACCACCCCCTCCCCCAGATGGCAAACAGTCCTTTACATGAACAACAGAGAATCTAGTTCATTTCAGGATGAGTTTTGAATTCCCAATGCTTTTGGCACTTTGTCAAGATAGTGAGAAATAAATAACAAGCTCTTATGGAGACAGTTACAAATGAGTAGATTAGAATGAAATTTTCAACTACTGAATAGAACAAGGGAATCTATAGTGAAGGAATCTCTCTTACTAACTCCTCTCACCTCCCCATATATGTATAGATTGAAGGATGGATGTGTTGATGTAATAAAATTTAAATATGGGTTTGGAAATACTAATGTGAACAAAAAGGATAAAATTAGGTTAGATTATGGACTCAGTAACAGTACTGTGTCCTTCTAGATGGGAGAAGAAATGACTCTTCTTTTTCCATGGGAGGATGTTATCTTTATTATTATTACTATATGTCAACTCCTTTGTGGGATCATGGAAAGTTATTCACCTGAGGAGGAAAAGGCACCTAAGTATGATATAAGTTGAGAAAACAAATTGAAGTTGATAATCAGTGGTGGGAAAGGTATGATCATTCAATAGGCCCAGGGTGTGACCCTCATTTCTCTTCTGGGAGTGGACACCTCAATTATCTGAGATGTCTGGAAAGAGAAACTTGGATGGAAAGCCAACTGAAGTAAGACTTTTAAGATAGGAAGAAAGGGTTAGTTGATTCAAGTGCTCAAGAAAGCATAATGACTATAATATGTATGTATGTATGTATATATATATATATATATATATACATACATACATACATATTATCTATAGTATATATATAATATTATATAGTTATATTGGAGGTAACTTCAGTTATCATTAAATGGAACTAGGAAAGACTTTTTGCAAAAGATGAGATTTTGCATGACAAGAAAGAAGGTAGGAAAGCAAAGAGATGGAAGAGAGAAGGGTCTCCAGGCATGGAGTGCTGCCAGGGAAAATGTATGAATTCTAAAGATGGAGAGAATTGTTTGAGTAATAGCAAGGAGGCCAGAGTTCCTGAATCTCACTGTATGTGGGGGGCATAAGTAGGATTGAAAAGGTAGGAAAAAGGCTAGTTTAAAAAGGGCTTGAGAAGCCAAATAGAGAATTTTGTATTTGATCCTGGATATAATAGGGAGCTGCTGGAGTTTATAAAATTAAATAGAAAGGGTGGGGAGGTAATATGATCAACTTTATGACTAATCAGCATGTTTGGGAATATTGACCTAGACATAAAAATGCCTGAGGTCTTTCAGGCGCAATAGTAATATGTATTTCTAGGAGTAATGCAAGAAAGTAATAGGGCCATAGAATATTGGATTTAGAACCAGAAGAAACCTCAGTGGTTGTCTATTAAAAACAAAAACAAAAACAAAAACCTCTCATTTTGGGCAGAGTTAAGATAGTAGAGAGTAGAAAAGACATTGTCAGCTTTCCCTGGCTTCCCTCAGAATCAACACTAGATCAGGTCTCTGAACAGATTTTGGAGTGACAGAATTCACAAACATTTGGAGTATAACATTTTTCCAGTTTAAGATATTGTGGAAGGACTTCACAAAAGGCCTGTTTCAATTGGGTGGGTGGGTTGGGGAAACATGGTTCAGCATAGGCCTAACAAGAGGAAGCCTGGTGCAGGGAGGCCAAGTGGGAAATCTAGCAGGAGGCTTCTAGCCAAAGTACAGCAGCATCGGCTATTCTCTCCTGATTCAGAAGGCCAATGGATTAGCAGACCAACTATGAAATCTTCAGTGCAACTTCAGAAGGTGAATGGTGAGCCCCTGGCCCCCAGAAAAACAGGTGAGACATGGCCAGGCTCACTCAACTCAGTGTGAAAGCTTGCAGCATAACTGATCTTAGCACAGTCAGTGTGAGGCTCCTATCTTCCTGCAGAAAAAGTTTGGGACAATCCCCCTTTTGCTCTAGGAGGAGAGTTCAACTTTTTTAAATGAGCAAAAAAAAAGCCCTGATCATAGAGAGCTGCTATGGAGAGAGAGAGGATCAGAACACAAACCTAGAAGGTAACAGCAATGGCAAAATGCCTACTACATATGAAGCCTCAAGGGAGTTTGGAGGGGAGGGGGAGGATATAAACTGGTCTCAAGCCTCAAAGGCTCTCTTGGAAGAAAATTCAAAAAGAATCTTAAAAGAGAGATAGAAGAGAAATGAAGAAATGAGAGTAATGCAAGAGAATTATGTAAATTTTGGAGAAAAGCCAACAGCTTGGAAAAAGAAGCACAGAAAATAACTGAAAAAAAAAAAAAACTTTAAAAAATGTGTAGGGTCAGCTAGGTGGCACAGTAGATAGAGCACCAGCCCTGAAGTCAGGAGGACTTGAGTCCACATCTCACCTCAGACACTTAACACTTCCTAGTTGTGTGACCTTAGGTAAGATACTTAACCTCAAGTGCCTCAGCAAAAAACAAACAAAACAAACAAATAAATCAAAAAACAAAAACAAATCTATATAGATATAGATATTTGTTGAAATGGAAAATCTCTCTCATTTTACAGAGAAGTATACTGAGGCCCAGAAAGATGAAACAACTTATGTAGAAATCCTTAGAAACCAGATAAAAAAAGTCTATTCTCAACCAGGATCTTCAAATACACATACAAAAAAGAATAAGGATGGGTCAACTCTGCCAGCATATTTGTCCTTAGATTATAGGTTTTTGTTTTTTGTTTTTTTTGTTTTTTTAGGAAAAGATTTTTAAGTCCTTTACACTTAAAAATCTTTACACTTTTGAATTGTGCTTTTTTTTTTTTTTTTTTTGGTTACCTACTAAATCTCCCTTTGAAACAATGCAGCTCATTTGTAGAACTAAGGGATTTATAATTATGTAAATTCAAAGCCAGGGAAACTGCAGATTTCCAGAGCTAACCATACGATGGTGGTCACAGGAGGAATGGGGGTCACTTTACCAGACAGATGAAAAATTCAGTGCTTAGAGAGAATGGAAGAATGATGAAGGTTGGGCTATAGTTGTTATTTCTATTTACTGGGGTTATATCCTTATGGAAGGGGTGACTTGGAAGATTGCTTAAGTAAAAATATTTACATGTAACTTTTAGAGAAAAAGAAGATCCGTTCTTCTCATAGATGATTATTTCCTGTAATATAAAATAGAAAAGAGGGGAACCTTTGCAGTAAAACCAACCTGTACATTGAAAAAAGTAATTGACATTACATGCGGTATTCTATGGCCATGGCCCCTTACCTCTGTAACAATGGGGTAGAGGGTATCTTGTCATATCTCTTCTTTGGAGCCAAGCTTGGTTATTGTCATTAAATTTCTTTCATATAAATAAGTTTTTATTGATGTTTTTTATATCATCAAAGTTTTCACCATCATCTTTCTTTCTTCCTCCTAGAAACCATCTCATAGGACAGAGAATATATATTAAAAAAAAAAAAGAACAAATAAAACAGAAGAAACAATAGCACAATCAATACATTTATTTATTTATCTTTGCAAGGGAATTGGGGTAAGTGATTTTCCTAGAGTCACATAGCTAGTAAATGTTAAGTATTTGAGACCAGAGTTAGACTCAGATCCTCCTGACTTCAGGGACAGAGCTCCATCCATTGCACCATCTAGTTGCCCCAAAGTAATGTTTTAAAAGTCTCCAAATATGTGCAATATATAACACCTCCATTAAAGGATGAGTTGGGGAGTACTACATTTCAATAATTTTGATGATGGGGTTCTTTCTATTCATTATATTATTTTCTTGGTTTTATTTATTTTATCTTGTGTCAGTTCACATCTCTTCCCAAGTTTCTCTGTAGATATCATATTCATTTCTTTTTAGAGCACAATAATATTTTATTATGTTTATAATTCATTTAATGATGAAGTGATAAAGTGATGCTTTATTATTATACCAATGATAAAGATGTACTTTATTTCCAGTACCTAACTACTGTAAAAAGTGTTGATATAAATATTTATTATTGACCTTCTTGAGGTATATGCTTAGCTTGAGGATTTCTAAATTTCTAAATTTTATTTACTTTCTTAACACAATTCCAAACTGCTTTCCAGAATGGATAAACCAATTTACAATTCCACTAATATCCATCTTTCCACAACTCATTCAACATTAACTAGTGTCATAGTTTGTCTTTTTTTTTTTTGCCAACTTGTTGGATATGCGGTGAAACTCCAGAGTTATTTTATTTTGTATCTTATTATTAATTTGAAACATTCTTTCATATGGTGGTAAAGTTTATACTTCTTTTTGAGAATGAGAATTCTTGTTTATGTCATTTGTTCAGTTATTTATTGAAAATGACTTCAAATTTTTCTTGAGAACAGGATTTCTTAGGATAAGGAAGCTAATAGTAGGAAGATAATTATTGACAGGTTCTAGTGATTCTGCTGGAGAATTCTTAATTTTGTCTGTGGTTCACATAGAACATTATTTGGCTACTTCAAAGATTTTAGTTGGGTCACTTAATATTTCCTTATTTGTTTTTAATTTCAGGTATTTTATAATATCACTTAATTATCTAGGGCACAATAGTTGCCATAGTGTAATTAATATAGCTGAGTCTGTGTGTATGTAATTCATGAATTTTGTGCAAAGCCATCAGAACTTGTGGCCCATACCTTTTGACCTTACGTAAAAATGCTGCCTTTGCAATGTAACCTAGAGATAGTGGAAAGTATTGGAAACAAATGTTTTGGAAAAGTACAAGGACAATCCAAGGACTATTTAAAAAGTCTAGATATACTATGATACTAAAGATTAGAAACTAAAGCATTGTCTTATTTATTTATGTGCTCAGCACTTAGCATGATGTCTAGAACACAGTAAATGTTTAATAAATGACCATCTAAAACCAGAGAAACTTTCTTTTCAAGCTACAAAATATTTTTTTACCTCTATATGAAATAATGTCACATCCTTGTGTTTTAAAATCTCATTTATTTTTGAGCCAGAAATGGAAGCTGTTTCTGTTATGACTTTGGGTTATTCACTTCACTTCTCTGCCTCAGTTTCCTCATTTGTAAAATGAAGGAATTGGAAGAAATGTCCTTTGAGGTCTTTCACAGCTTGAAATAATCTAGTATGGATGATTCCTCATTTCAAAGGGGTTTCAGGTGATATGATGGGCAAAAGTTATTACAAACCTCATCTATAAGGGAGGCTTCATAAATAGAAATATTTGACTTCTTCTATTTAAAATGTTCTTTCCCACTTTTTCCCTTCTCCCTGAATTTCTCATATTAGTCAAATAGCTAATTTCTACAGTATATTGTTGAGGTGCAAGAGACCAAGTATTTGTTAAATGCCTACTAAGTGCTAGGCACTATGCTAAGTTGTTTATAAATAATATCTCATTTGTTGGTTGTAGATATTACTTTTATCCCATTAACAGAAGGGGAAACTGAAGCAGACAGATTAAGTGAACAGTCTAGGGTTGTACACCTACTAAGTGCATGAGAGTGGATTTGAACCTAAAACTTCTTGACTCCAGGCCCAGCATTCTATCTACTACACCTTGAGAATATAGAAAGGAAGAAAAACCCTCAAAGGATAAAATCCTAAATTTAAGTGAGAAGAAAAGGGTGAAGAATCAGCAAGAGACACAAAAATGCAGCAATCAGAGATGTGGAAGGGAAAACTTGAGATTACACTATCACAGAAGTCAAGAGAGAAAACCAGATCCAGAAGGAAAAGGTGGACAATGGTACTAAATACTACAAAGAATAATAATAAGAATAGCTGTATTTACACAGTACTTTAAGGTTTGCAAAGTACTTTATATACATTATTTCAATTTATCTTCTCAAAAACTTAGGAGATGTAGTGATTTTCTGGATCACAAGAAATGATACCTGTTGGGAGGATACTGGTCAGTAAGGATCTGATGACTATGGGTCAAAGATAGGAAGCCAAACTGAAAATCTGAAATTGTGTTGAAAAACTGAAATTTGTATTACTGAGGTAAGGAAAACTGTTCTTATGAAATAACATCCTCAGTTTCCTAGGATACAGATTTGATTTTTATAACCTTTTAGGCCTATTTAGAGGGCACAGCCAATCAGCAGTATTCTGCAGTAACTTTGAACAGATGGGTAAACGTTTCACAGAAGAGATAGTTTATTCTTTGTTCTTTAAGAGGATCAATGACATGTGGAAGATGATGTCTTGACTTGTAATTTGACTTGTAAATTGGATTTAAGTGAGGCAGAATTAAAGTCATCAACCTCACTTTCTCCTCCAGAATCATCTGAGTCCAGTAACAAACCCAGATCAGAAAGACTGGAGATGGCCATAGATGCAGTGGGAACCCTTGGCTTTTTAAAGCTAATGTCTTTTTCAAGTCTCACTCAGCCATTCAGTGATTAAAGACTAGGTAAGAAATGAAGCAAAAATGGCCTAGTTTGACTTCCAAAATGAATCATTCTGGGAGAGGTAGACCCTTAGAGCATCTTGTCAGAACAGACACAATCACTATTTAAACTCACTCTGAGTTATTAAAACCCAAACAAATGCAGGAAAAGAAGGAATTGAGAAAAGGGGAACAACCAGGGGAAAAAAGGGGGAGTATTTGGAATGCAGTTGATAGGATTTATTAAACACACACACACACACACACACACACACACACACACACACACTCCTTGTTAAAGGACAGAAAACAAGGGAAAGTGACTAAATATTTTTATAATTGTGAAATTAGGCCTTTTAAACAAAACTCCAAGGAAAGCAAGTAGTTGTTACAACAGTGAAGACCCATCCACTTTACTATATTCTTAAATAATTTGTTATATTTTATTTCTCTTTGGAGATTTTCTATTATGAGGTCACCAGGCAGTTGGGAATACATTGAGATACTGCAAAATAAGATTAAGGCAGAATTTAGATGACTTGTCAAGAGCCACAGAGCTTGTAATTTTCTGAGGCTGGATTTGAACTCAGAATTTCATAACTCCAGATCTGATAATTTGACTATTCATTGTACTACCAAGATGTATTTGATTACAGCTTTAAGAGATTAAAAATATTGTATTAGTAAGAAGCTACATCTCCTAATTAATTCTCAACTATGCCCTAAACTCTCTCTATACTATTGTTTATCTGTTTCATTTCAATTTCGCTTAATACCAGAGAAGCTCTTTGTATCTTTTAATGTTTTTATTTTCTCTGTTTAAGAGTAGAATAAATCATTGCCAGAGTACTTTCCAAACATAGACACATTCTAGGGCTCTTAACCCAAATTAGATCTGTAGAACCAAAGGGGGAAGACTTCGTTGAGGCTTTTAGGTTCCCAATTTAGTATATACCTGCCCCATCAGTTTTTCTTTTAAAGGAGAATGACAGGCATTTTTCTTAAATGAACAAGAAAGGTACTTTTAATCCTTTACCAAGGATTAAAGATTAAGTTTGAGCTTATTAGATCAAAAGTTAGATTCTGTGGGGTCCAAAATTATCCAAACTGTAAGAGAGAACTATAAGCCAACAGCACTTTATTAAAGGGCCATGGCTCCCTCTAATAAAGTGGACCTCAGATCTTCCTCATGATCTGAGATGCTTCCTTTCTTCAGGTCCTTACTTATATAGGGCTTGATATACCCAAATACCCAGAAGAGGCAAAGTAAAATTGGTTAATAAACCTTAATTTTGGCCCTCCAGGAAGGCCAAGAATGACACATTAGCATGAGTAGTCACAGGATGGGCAAGGCATGATCCATCTCTGCTGACTAAGTAGTCATAAGATGGTCACCTGTTCATGTTGGGCAAGAGAGAGTGGTTTGGAAATACAAAAATAAGTTGTGGGACTTTCTTTATCTTGTCAAGGCCTCTGGCCTTTGTTCATCAGCATTGTGGTTAAATAAGTGAACTTTATAACTAGAAGTTTATAGCTCTGGGGTGTAATATACAGAACTTATATTTACTATCCCTGTGGAGGAATCACATCAAACTTTTTAGTACTGATTAGAATAAAATGGGGGATCTAATTAATTATCTATCATGATTCTTATGCAATTTTACGATAGTTATCTGACTGGAGAGTTCAAGTGAGCATAACTGATTAGAAGTTAATGTGGGGTATATATGTACAATAGGGTTGGTAAATCTTTACTGCTGGATAAATCATTTTGTAAGCATTTAATGAGTATTAACTTTGTGTCATACTATGCTAGGAGTCACAGAGATACAAAGAAGCATAAAATCATAAAAAAGACAACATGGAAAGAATTTTGGGTATCAATTGGTCTATTTAAGAGATGAGAAAACTAAAATCTGATTCCATTCACACATTTTTTCAATCATATCTGAATTTTTGTGACCTCATTTGATATTTTCTTGGCAAAAATACGAGTGGTTTGCCATTTTCTTTCTTCAGATTATTTTACAGATGAGAAAACTGAAACAATCACGATTAAGCGACTTGCCCAGGGTCTTACACTTAGTAAGTGTCTGAGACTAGATTTGAACTCAAGAAGATAAGTACTCTGTGTGTTCTAGTGAAGGAAAAGTTAATTCACATCAATCATGTCAGAAGAAAGGTCAGATTGACATTACTTCTTTTATTGACAAGGTTACAACCTGACAGATGAGAGGAAAGCTGTAGTTATAGTCTACTTATTTGATAAAATGTTTCATCTTTTTGTTGAAAAGATGGAGAGATGTGTAATATCAAATTGATTTGAAAATGGTAAATGGCTGGACCCAAAGAGTAGTCATTAAGAGTTTTATGTCATATTGAAAGAAGTTCTTCTTAAAGTGTCATACACCATGGATCTGTGTCAATAAAGAGACAAGCAACACAATGTTTTTAAATGCATATAATAAAATAGTAAGATTACAAAAGAAACAAATTATGTTCGTAAAGGCCTCAACTGAACAATATATATATATCTACCCTGGCATATATACCTTTTCTAACATGCAATATCAATTCATTGAGGAAGATTGGTATTTACAATGATGAAAACCCTAAATAGCAAATCTATCCTTATATTCTTTATTAATTAGGATATCAAGCTACAAAGACCAGACATTATGACAAGTATTACCATAGTTATATTTCTTTTGTTCTTGACAGGAATGAATGCTTGGATAATAATATGTCTAAAAAACACCTGAGTTGTGATAGGCCCCAAGTTCAATATGAATCAACAATGTAAAGTAATTGTCCAAAAGCTGATTGGATCTTGGGATATATTATGGAAAATGGGCCTGCTGTGCTCTGTTCTCATCACTTTATATTGGAAATACTATGTTTGTCTTTGGGAACCATAGTTGTTTAGAAGGACATTGAAAAGTTGGAGAACATTCAGGAGAGGGCAATCAGAATGGTCAAGTGCCTTGAGTTCATCCAACAGATGATGATATGTTGAAGGAGATAGACGTATTTAATTTAGAGACAAGAAGATCTAGGGAACAATAGCTGAATTCATGCACTTGTCAGTTATGGAGAAGGGATTAGACTTGGGTTTGAAAGGGAAAAAATAGTTCCTGATGATTAGAGCTCTCCTACAATGGAATGGGTTTATTTTGAGAGACAATTGTTTCTTTTTTTCTCAATAGAGGTCTTCAAGCAAAGTTTAGATGATTAAGATTTATTGTAGTGCAGATTTCTACTCCCTCCTCCATAAATGAGACTTCATTTCAAATCTTGCCTCTGCTGCTTTTAACCTGAGATACCTAGACATCTAGTGAATTGGATTTCTCAGGGGGACTTTATTTTCAAAGAGATATGATTTTTTTCTCATTAATTTATAAAGAGAACAAAAGACTTGCTATTTTGGGGGTTCTCTTACATGTTTCGTTTTATTGGTGCTAGTAAATCCTATTTAAGAGTGAAAAAGCACAGGGAATTTGAGAACGCAAAAACTGAGGAAAAAATTTTTTGACCAATCATTCTGGTTATATTTTCATAATTTATTCATATTTGAAGCTGTAAATTTTAAAGATGTTTGAATGCATATATAAAGGTTGTCTAATTTTTACTGAAAAGTTATTATTTAAAAAAATAATTTGAATATTGTTTTCCTGATTCAGAAATTTTCTTTTATTTCATTAAAAAACCCCAAACATTGACTGCTTATTTTCAGACTTGTAGCCACTCTAGGATGGATATTATTTTGGTGTTCTTTATTATTATTTTCATTTTATAAATGAGGAAACTGGTGCTTTTTTTTTTTTTTTTGAATGCTTAAGGAATGTTTATAAAGTTGAACTGAATGTTTCATCTTTATATTTCTCCCAGAACCTATCCAAGTTTTCATCACATAGCAGGTGACTAATATACTCACTCACCCCATGTCTCCAATTCACTTCCAAATTCACTGTCTTTACATTCACAACATTCTCTACATTCATATTAATGTCATCAATAAAGCCATAATATAGTTCAGGAGTTCAACATCTATGTCAAGAAGCACTGCAAAAGCCTTTTAATTGGCTTCCTCAATTCTCATTGCTACTCACCCCAATCCATCCATTCAGGTGTCAGAATAATTTTATTTTATAAAAACTTTTTTAATTTTCAAAAGATATGCATGGATAATTTTTCAACATTAACCTTGTAAAAGCTTGTGTTCCATTCCCCCCCCCTTCTTCCTACTCTCTCCCCTAGATATCAAGTAATCCAATATATTTATACATATTTATACAATTATCTTTCTGCACAAGAAAAATCAAATCAAAAAGGAAAAAAAATGAGAAAGAAAACAAAATGCAAGTGAACAACAACAAAAAAGAGTGAAAATGCTATGTTGTGATCCATACTATGTGTGAACACACTATGTGTGTTCCCACAGTCCTCTCTCTGGGTGTAGATGGCTCTCTTCATCACAAAATCCTTGGAACTGGTCTGAATCATCTCATTGTTGAAAAGAGCCACATCCATCAGCATTGATCATCATATAATCTTGTTGCCATGCACAGTGATCTCCTGGTTTTGCTCATTTCACTTAGCATCAGTTCAGGTAGGTCTCTCCAAATCTCTCTGAAATCATCCTGCTGATTGTTTCTTACAGAACAATAATATTCCATAACATTCATATATCATAACTTATTCAGCCATTCTCCAGTTGATGGCATCCACTCAGTTTCCAGTTTCTAGCCACTACAAAAAGGGCTGCCACAAACATTTTTGCACATGTGGGTTCCTTTCCCTTCTTTAGTATCTCTATGGGATATAAGCCCAGGAGAAATTATATATGCCAGGAGAAAGTGGATCAAAGGGTATGCACAGTTTGATAGCCCTTTGGCATAATTCCAAATTGCTCTCCAGAATGGTTGGATCATGAAGCTGATGCTAAAAATAAGTTAAGTGATTTGTTCAGGGACCCTCAATTGACACGTATCAGAAGTTAGAATGAAACTTGGATCTTCCAGATCCCACTCTTTATTAGCTGTATCTTGAAGCCTCCTTCTTTCACTGATTTTCAACTCCTTTGATAACCAATTTAAATTGGTTTTACCTGAAAGATTTTCTGTGGAATCCATTCATCTGGAGATCACTTGCCATAGTTCTAGAGTACCTATCTTGATCCTTTGTTTCTTTGTCTCTCAAATTTTGGTCCCAAATTGCTTTGCAGAACCTTGTAATAAAAACAGATTTTTTCCATAGCAATGTTTTTTGACTTTTCTGGTCAGGTCAGTAAGATTGATTCCCTGTAGGCCACTGGAATATAGAGCCAAAATGGAACAGAAAATTTTTGAACACTGAATGCCCTCTGTGTTATTCTATATGGAGGGCACTATTTCCCTTAATTCTTCACTGGGAAATATGCAACTTGACTGATTCCCAAATAAGAATTACAGACTGGATACAAATTTTTCTCCACTACTATATATTGTACCCAAAAACACTTCCCATTTTGACTAGTTTAAGCCCTGTAAAAGTGCTTTAGAAAATTATAGAGGGTTAGTGTCATAAAAGAAGTTTGGGATTGCTGATTAATCAAGGTTGACAATCCATTTTTTAAAAAACCAATGAGTCTGTTAACATCGAGTTAGCATGGCATAATGGAAAGAGCTTTGGGCTTTAAGTTTGTAGGGACATGAATTCAAATATACTCAGATACAATATTTCTGCACCTCAGTTTTCTAATCTTTAAAATGTATATATTTTAAAAATGTATTTAAAATGTATATAATAGCATAATGTTTTTATTATATATAACATTAATAACATTTTAAATGTATTTTAAAATGTATATAATTATATCTGCATACCTCATAGTGTTAGTGAGAGGCTCAAATGCAGTAATGGATGTAAAATACTTTGTAAAACCTTAAAGTACCACATAAAGTCTTTATTATTAGATCTACAGAAAGGTAGATCTTCCAAGGATAACAGTCTGTACTTTTTATCCTATCCAGACATCTTACAAGATTGTGCAAAAGCTATGCAAGGCCCGAGATTGGGGTATGCATGGTTCAACATTTAATTTATTACCTTTGACAAAGAATTCTTCCTACTTTCCAAAGTCCATTAAATAAATGATTAATAAGAGTAGCTGCTCTCAAAATCTTAGAGATCAGGGCTAAAAGAGAACTTATTGGTTATCTTGCTAAATCTCTCATTTTGTGGCAGAGGAAGTCCTTTAGGTTGAAGTAATTCGCTGATTTGCTTAAGATCATAACATTAAAGTAAGGATATATTAGTAAATGTTTATAGCAGGCTGGGGGAAAAGATGGATATGCCTAATACCACACTTTTAAATTTAAATACACATTACTAATATTTTCTCCAACACCTAGACTATCAATAAAACATTAAACCAGGTTCAGATGTGTAGATTTTTTACATATTTGTGAGGTATAAGTGCTCAGTGAAAAATTTAACAGCTCTCTGAGTTGTTTGAACGAATTTCAGCACACCATTGCAAGTGGCAGAGCTAGGAATTCAAATTCAAGCGATCAACTGACAAATACAGTGTTAGTTCTATACACCACACTAGGCTAGAATTATGTAAAAGCTTTGAGATCACATATTCATAGAAATAATTCTTAATATCGGTTATCTAGTGCAGGGGTTCTTAACTTGAAGACTTAATTATCATAAATCCTTTGGAAATCTGGTGAAGTCTATGGACCTCTTTTTAAAATAATTCATAATTGAAGGAAATGCTAAATTTTATTAAAAGGGTAAATGAAAAAAAATTTAAAGTGAATTTTTCCTTTCCAAAGTTCTTGGACCCCCCTTAAATCCATCTTTGATGCTATATTGTCAGTCAACTAATAAATATTAATTTGTAAACTAATAAATGTTAGTTTATAAAGAGCTATATTTGTGTCTAGCATTGTGCTAAATGCCGGATATACAAATCTGAATCGAAAGAAGACAGTATATACTCTCAAGGAATTGACATTATAAAGGGGAAAAAGACACTTAAAAGGAAGCTGGAAGGGTGTAGAATAGAGAACTTGGAAAAAACAAAGAGTTAAAAACTTTTGATCTAATTCAACATTCTCAGTTTTAGACAAGTGGAAACTGAAATTAAGAAAGATGAAGTGATTTGTTGAAAGTTCCATAGGAAACATAAACTTTTTTAAAATTCTTCCTTATTGTAAGTCATGTCCAATTTACCCCAAGAATGGGAGAGAAGAGTTCAGCTTCCTCGATAAGAAAATAGCTTATTATGATTTTTTTCTTCTATAGAGAAAATCTTCAAAGCACAAATCACAGAAAGCTGGAGTCAGGATAGACAAGAGAGAAGTATTTAATAAAAAAAATAAGTTTCAGATCAATACCATTTTGTATCTGACTTATTTAAATTTTGAGAAATGCTAGTAAATAAAAGAGCAACACAACCTAGGTTTCAGGTAATTGTTTACCGATCAGTAATTGAGCTGGGAAATCACCAGGACAAATCATCTAGATGAGCAAAGATAGATTTTTGCTGCCCTCTTGTGGAAGGAGTGCAGGCCATACAATCAATATATTTCACAAGGCTCTAAGGTTACTTCATTTGATCCTCATGTCTGTGGGGTTGACAAAACAAGTTTTATAACAATTACTTCACAAGTGAGGAAACTGAAACCTAGAGTCATTCAGTGATTTACCTAATGTCATCCTGCTAGTTAGAGGAATTTGGAAATGTAGTCCATATGGACTAGTTCAGAGTCACACAACCAGTAAATATCTGATTTGAACGCAAGTCTTACTGATTCTATTAAAGAAACTGATGCAAATTTATAGGTAACTTACTAATTTAGTTTTTAAAAGCTATATTCAAGTTATACTGCTACTAGGTCTATGTCCTGAAGAAATCAAAGACAAAAATGTTCTACACATATAAAAAGGTTTGAACTGCTTTTTTCATGATGGCAAATAACTAGAAACTAAGGGGGTACCCATTAGTTGGGGAATGGCTAAATAAATTGTAATTTATGAATGTAATGGAATAAGAAATGATAAAAGGTACAGTTTCAGAGAATCCTGGAAAGATTTATATGAACTGATTTAAAATGAAATGAGCAAGACTAAGAAAACACTTTATATTATAATAAAAATATTGTGAAAGTGAAAACTTTAAAAGACAAGAATTCTGATCAAAGCTATAATAGAAGACTAATGATGAACTGTTACCCACCTCCTGACAAAATGATAATAGACTAAATATGCAGAATGAAACAACATTTTGGAAATATCAAATATGGGAATTTATTTTCTTTGACTATACATATTTGCTACAATAATTTTTTTTCAGTAGGGGGAAAGAAAAAACATGTTAATTGAAAAAATTAATTAAAAAGATATTGTGTAAATTGAATTCTAGATAATCAATCAATAAGCATTTACTGTTTGCTCTGTGCAAAGGGATAATCCTAATGACTAATCTTGGCTCTGGGGAAGATATGAAGAATCAAAATTCTCTCCTTTCCATGAAGAGGAGTTGGGAACTGTAGGTGTGGGATTGTCTCTTTTTTTGATTTTATTTAACTGATTTTCTTTGTATAAGGAAATCCTACTGGATGGTTGGAGTTGGGGAAGAATATATTAAAAATGACTGTTAGATAAAAGCAAAGAGGCTTGACTAAAACTTTTTTTAAGTATATGTGTTACTTTTGCTTTCGGATGCTTATCTGATACATAGGACTTAAGTACCCGTGTTTCCCCGATAATAAGACCTATCCTGAAAATAAGCCCTCCCCTTACTGCGTAAGATTCCTCTAAAATAAGCCCTCCCCTGAAAATAAGCCCTATTGAGATTGCTACTGTAGTGAAGGTGATCCCCTGTGCTACACGCTACATTACGGTACCCTCTGTATGCACCGTCTCCCCCTCCCCCCTGGGTGAAACGCATGCCGTGCTCCGAGCTGCATCCAATCAGAGCTGCAGCAGTGATCGCGTCATCCTGTTCCTCCCCCGTGATTTGCTTGCTGGCGCCATTGAGAGCAGTGCTGCGGAGGAGAGCTGAGGCAGGAAAACATAAAAACCCAGTATGTAAGTGGGAGTGAGGGGGTATGATGGAGGATAAAAGAAGAACTCAGGGGGCATGATGGAGGATAAAAGAAGAACTCAGCCAGCACTCACCGCGCTAAAGAAATGAAGAACTTCCTTGCAGAGAGAAGAATAGATCAAGTAATGATTCCTGCAGGAATGACTGCCTATCTCCAGACCCTTGATATTGCAATAAACAAGCCATTCAAGGACCATTTGCGCATGGAAGTCAATGACTACATTGAAAATAGAATGGAAAGAAATCAGCGTGGAAACTTTGTGAAGCCCTGTCTGCAAGAAGTCATGACTTGGGTGAAGAAGTCATAGGATAAAATTACTGACAGCTGTGTCGCTAAGGCACTACGAGCAGGTTACCTGGACAAGACATGCTGGACATGACAGATTGGGTCCACTTCTTCTGAAGGAAATAGAGGCGCAAGACATCCAGGACGGAATTCAGGGTATGGACGCTTATGACGATGTTGTTGAAGAAGATGACATGATCATTATTGAATAAAGGTACTTTTTTTTGTTCACATTTACCTGTTTATTAAAATTGCTGTCAATGTTCATTAAAATAAGCCCTCCCCTGAAAATAAGCCCTCTGGTGGTTTTCTGTCCAAAAAAATAATAAGGCAGTGTCTTATTATCGGGGAAACACAGTACATTTTATGGGATTTTCTTACTCCTTGGACAGTGATCTCTCTTTCTAGTAACATGGGAAAATCTCTGCCTGATATCTCACAGAATGCTAAGACTTAATTCCCATTTGTAGAAGTATAAATAAAAGAAGGAATATTTTATTGATATAAGAAAGAATAACAAAAAACTCCTTACACAATTTTTCTAAACTTCCTAGGAGTACACTGGTTTCTCCCCCAGATGAAATCTTAGCTACTTTGAATCATGGAGAGCTTGACTGCTTCCCAGTTACTCTTAGTCTGATTATAGATTTTGGATTATTATGGCTTATTATTATGAATTATTACTGTTAGTTCAGTCTTCATCAATGCATAGGGAGAAGACCCCAGAACTTTCCTTTCTGGGAAAAAGATGAAGATTTCTCCTTGTGTGACAGCTCTTTATTGAAGTCATTAAAATATATGTGAATTTGATTTGAAGGATCTTACCAAATTCTTCATCACATTTCTTTGCCTTCTAATATTGATGCATAGCCTACATTCTTTTCTGGGTGATTGTTTTACAAATTTTCTTTTTATGGTGGTAAATATGCTGTGAAAAGATCAGTGTCTCATGCAATGATGTTTCCTCTTCTCTATGAAAACCTGAGAAAACCAATCCTTTTGACTCACTTATTTACCTCTCTAAGGAATCTTTGAGCCGTATTTCCATTTAGCTGTAACTGTCTTTTGTTTACTGATTTTATTGTGAGAATATCAATATTGAAATAATTCAGTTCCTTAAGTATTATTTTGACTAGTTGGAGAATTGAACAATCAAGTTCACAAGTATTCATTAAATATGTATTATGTATCTGCTACTGTGTTAAGTGCTGAAGAATAAAAAAGCAAAAATTGTCCCTACTTTCAAGAAGTTCACATCCTCATGGGGAGACAACATGAAAATAACTATGCATTTACAAGATATAAACAAAATAAGTTGAAGATAATCTCAGAGGGAAGGTACTAACATAAAGAGAGACCAAGAAAAGCTTCTTATAAAAGATGAAATTTGAATTGAGGTTTGAAGGAAGCCAGGGAAACCAGGAGATGAAAATGAAAAGGTAGAGTATTCTAGGCAGAGGGGCTAGCCAATAAAAATGAATGGAATCAGGAGATGGCATATCATGTCTAAGAAATGACTAAGAGATTATCTTCTTAGATAACTGAGTATATAGAGAAGAGTAAGATTCAAAAAACTGGAAAGGTAGGAAGGGGTCAGGTTATCAAGGGCTTTAAAAGCTAAACAGACAAACAATTTTATATTTGAACCTGGTTGTCTCTGGAGTTAAGTAAGTAAATGGATGACATCATCGCACTTATATTTTAGGAAGATCATTTTGGCAACTAAGAATTGGAGTGGGGAGAGATTTGAGTCATGGAGACCAAGCAGAAAGTCATTGAAGTATTTTGGTTTAAGGTGATGAAGGTCTCCGGGATGGTGTTTTTTGGTCAAAGGAGAGAATAGTACTGCCCAAGATATGTTACAAAGGAAGAATAGACTGGAGCTAGCAACAGATATATGGAATGACTGTGAAAAGTTGAGGATGAAAGTTGAAGATGAGTTTCGTTTTGGACCTATTGAATTTAAGTTCATTAAGGGACATTGAATTCAAGATCATCAATAAGCACTTGAAAATGTAAAATTGGAGGTCAGGAGAGATATTAAGGCTGGATAAAAAGACCTGAGAATAATCTGCAGAGCAATAATTGAATCTACTGGAATTGATAAGATCACTATGAAAAGTAGTAGAGAGAGAAAAGAGAGAAGGGCCCAGGATAGAATCTTGAGAGCTACCCATAATTAGCAGGAAGGTCCCGAATGATGATCCAGCAAAGGAGACTGAGAATGAGTAGTCAAACAGATAAAGGGAAAACCATAGCACTGTGCCAGGAATAGGATTATGTGGCCCTAAGAAGTTGTGCAGCTGCTTTTTGATTGTCCTCCTGATATAAAGATGTATCTGGTTTTTTTTCTCCTTGACTCGAAGTAGTAAAGGCATGTCTCACTACATAAAGTAGATATATCCCTGAATAGTTCCATGACAATATATTTTTATGGTAAATGGCATCAATTTTCTAAGAAATTAAAATAACTTTCTACTTATAGATACCCTCTTGTAATTATTTTTAAAGCAATATTATTAATCCAAAAAAAAAAAAAGTCTTTTCTGCATGAGTAGACAATTTTTTTCTCTTGCATTTAAGTATTAACTCACCTTATGCAAACCCTATGTGGAAATTTTCAATTTTCAAAAAGAAAAACTGGGGAGAAGTAACCTGCTTTAAAGGATTACCGGTTTTAGAGCTAGAAGGTCCCACCCATTTTACAGATGAGGAAACAGGCGAGAGATAAAGTGACTTGGCAAATAGTAATTAGCAGGTCTAAGTTTCAGACCCTGCTCTTCTAATGCTCTTTCCCCTATTGCGCACTTCACATATAATGCAAAGTTGTCCCATAGATTCAATACACACACACACACACACACACACACACACACACCTACAGAGATGAGTCACTAGATGAGTCACTAGTCAGGCAAGCTGTAGAATGGGTGGGGCCACCCTGGGGTTTATACATATGTTCTCCAGTCAAAAAGAGGTTTCAAATTCACTCAACTGACTGGTAACTTTGTAGCTGAAAAAAGGAAGGTAAATGCATTTTTTTTCCCTATTATTTTATTGTTCCTAGGTTTCTTAAGTTATTTTCTTGCCATGCAACTTTATCAAAAGTAAACACTGTAAATAGTTTCTTGGGAAGAAGTCATGTAAGAAGAATGTAAGTTTTTAAGGTTGACCAGCTTTTCAGCAAACAAAAAAAAGCAAAACAGAAGCAAAAATTGTCAGTTGACCTACCATATACTGTATATTGAAAGCATTGGTTATTATGAGGTCATGTAAAATATATTTTAACTCTATTGTCTAAATCAGTTTTGACCCAAGAAACTTGTCCCTCTTGAAAAAAGATGCTATTTATCAATCTACAAACATTATTAATAGCCTACCATGTGCCAGGTACTGTGCTAGGCGCTGGGAATAACAAAGATAATGAATGAGTCATGACTAGTGTGGAATAATGGAATGAGTACTGAATGATGAATCAAAGGACCTGGATTCTATTTCTATCTCTATTAACTTATTAAGCTGAAAGATCTTTATAAAGTCCTTTAATTGCTAAGAACCTCAATTTTATTTTTTTTAAATAAAAAAATGAGGATTAAACTATATTATTTTCAAGAACTCTCTTGAATTTAGGATCTAAATAATTTTATTGTTTTATGCTTCTTGCATGTTAGCAAACCTAATATAAATCATAACAAACTTTTGGAATAAATTCTTTTCCCATGCTCTTAATTGAGAACATTTGCTTTCCTTTTGCCTGTTGCTGGTCACTGACAATATTTAAATGTGCTTATTATGTCTCTGTATTGTTATATTCTTGTAAATAGAGCTCCCAGAGTAGAACTACTAACCTTGGTAAGATGAAACCAATGACTAGTCTGCTGGGATACCATGGGAGATCTCTGAATTCAGGATTGAATCCTATTCTAGACACTTAATAAATTTGTGATTATCAGACATTTATTTAATTCCTCTGGACTATAAAATTCACTAGTCTGGGCAGTTTGAGTACTTGTCCCAATTCACTGAATGTCTCCAGGTCTCAGTCTGTTCATCCCTTAAAATAGTAGGATTGGTTGACCCCCTAAGATCCCTTTTAGCTTTAAAT
Source organism: Antechinus flavipes (assembly GCF_016432865.1). Taxonomy (NCBI): domain Eukaryota; kingdom Metazoa; phylum Chordata; class Mammalia; order Dasyuromorphia; family Dasyuridae; genus Antechinus; species Antechinus flavipes. Next base: position 430,368,081 of record NC_067398.1, read on the forward strand.
CAGTGATCCTTACATTCTGCAATTTACAGGTGATTGAGAAGTAGCCTTGGCAAATTCTAAAGTGCTATAGTTATGTGATCAGTGGCTATTAATATAGATTAATAATAGTGGACATTTGTGTGGTACTTAAAGATTTGCAAAGTGCTTCCCACTCTATTCCATATTGTTTTAGGAGCTTGGAGTCATTTATAAAAATCATCCAAGGATGCTAAAAATGATTTAAAAAAAAATTTGCCTCTATAATTCACAAAAGATCTGAAGTTTAGAGGACTAAGCAAGACTGCGTGGCAAGCAGGGGTCACAGAAGAATTATACAAGAGCTGCCCCTGGATAGCTTTACATGATGATAGAATGAAAAAGAGGCTTCAATGAGGTTCTTAGCTAATCTTCCTTTTTGAGCCTTCTGATTTCATTCTCTGGTCACTCCTTCTCATTACTGTGAGAGATGGCTGGGATCTCAACCTCTCCACCTCACTCATCACCCCTGTGAGCTTTCCAAAGGAATGCTAACATATACCAACTCATTTACTTTCAACTTATTTTTATTATGGACAAGCTATAAGCTTGGACAGGTAAAGTGACCTGCTCTTGTTCACATAACTAGCAAATACCAAATTGGAATTCAAGGTTTTCTTGATTTCAAATCTAGTACTTAATCAGTTATGACAAAATCATTGAAGGTGAGAATTTCTTTTCTTCTTCCCTCCCTCCTTCCCTTCTTTTCTCTCTTCCTCCTTCCCTTTCTTCCTCCTTTTCTTCCTTCCTTTCCTCTCTCTTTCTCCTCTCTCCTTATTCTCTCTCTCTCTCTCTCTCTCTCTCTCTCTCTCTCTCTCTCTTCTCTCTCTCTCTCTCTCTCTCTCTCTCTCTCTTTCAGCAGTTGGTCTGATTGATTGACATTCAGAATTTGGGATTTCTTGTTTTTTTTTTTTTTTTTTTAGGCTTCAGCAGCTGGACAATGAGTTATTTAAGTGAAGCAAATGCCAAATTTGCCTTTAAGCTTTTCAGAGAATTGGAACAAAATGCGAAGGATAATCTGGTCATTTCCCCTCTGAGTATCTCAGTTGTTATGGCCATGGTCTTATTTGGAGCCAGAGAGAAAACTGCATTTCAAATGCGGAAGGTAAATAAGTGCAAACTGTTTGGTTTCATTTCCTCAACTGGCTATTTTGTGGTTTTATTACAGAAAGATTTTTTGCTTTGTTTTGTTTATTTATTTTTTTATTCTACAGACTGTGTGCCAGATACAGGCTTATGGAATTTTATAATAAGTCCTAATTCAGGGTAATTTTTGCATAGCATGCTCTGGCATACAAACCAGACTTTCATGTTAGATTTGCCTAAATCGGGAGCAGGGGTCCTTAAACTACAGCCGTGGGCGAGATGTAGCATCTGAGGACGTTTTTTCCCTCTCACCCAGGACTATGAAGTTTCTCTATTTAAAGGCCCACAAAACAAAGTTTTTGTTTTTATTATAATTCGGCCCTCCAACAGTCTGAGGGACAGTGAACTGGCCCCCTATTTAAAAAGTTTGAGGACCCCTGGGCCCTAAGCATGTCTCAATCACCTAGTTGAAGTGCATTCTGAATTGTACTTGATTAAGTTTTGTTTGCGTTTTCTTAGTATACACCAAATTAGATAGAAGGGCTTAAATTTTTTTTTAATGTAACTTTATTTTTATAATTTGAAAAGTATACAGGGTGTATCCATTATTAATTATAAACTAGTATAAACTGATAGGAGTCTGAAAGCCTTGGTCCGACCCCATAACACAATTATATATATATATATATATATATATATATATATATATATATATATTTTTTTTTTGTTTGTTTGTTTGTTTGTTTAGGAAATGCTAACATCTCTGCTGAGGGGTGTTAACTGAAACTGAGAGACTGAAAATAAAACATGGATATATGTATAATGCTGGATTTAAACTACTGGATTAAAATCCCAACTCTGCATTTTACTCTCTGTGTGATTTTGGGAAAGTCATTTTATCTCTCTAGGCCTCAGTTTCCTCAGTTGTAAAATGAGAGAATTGGATTTTATCTCTAGGGTTCCTTTCAGCTAAACATCCATGATCCACTTACTATTATTTCCCAAATATATTATTGAGATATGCACATATTTTCTTTCTTCCTCTCCTCTATAACAATATTTTGTATATTTTTCAGGTGCTTCATTTAGATGAAGTTACAAAAGGTGTCAGGCCAAGTGTGGAAGATGGTGCATCAGCAGAGGTAAGCTACATGACAGTAGGGACTGGATGACCCATCCATGAACCAATACATGCTCCAAATGGACCCCCATTACACAAATGTGAGTGTCAGAAAAGGAAAAAGAAACAAAGACTAGCTCTTCTGATTTGCTGATTTTCCCAAAAAGGGATATAGACTAGCATCTGATAAAGAAGTATCTTAGGTCCAGGATCCTTCTGTTGACTCAAAAGGGAAGAAGCTGCCCTCTAATGTTCAAGGAAGATGCTCTCTTTCTTTATTGTTTGCTTCAAATCCAGAGTTGGTTATCCTATATTTGAAATGTGAAAGATATAGGAACAGTCTCTGCATGTGGCGTAAAGAAAAAGCTATAGTTGTTATTATTCAGTCATTTTTAGTCATGCCTGACTCTTTGTGACTCTATTTGGTTAAAAAGTAGTAAAGATACTGGAGTGGTGTGTCATTTTTTTCTTATGCTAATTTTATGGATCAGAAAACTGAGGTAAACAAGGCACTTTATCCACTCTGTCATCTGTTTATTTGTTGCAAATGAGTTTTCATACTTTGGGTGGAAGTGGTTGGGAGAGTTGTGTGTGTGGGTGGGTGGGGAAGGGGAGGTGTTGACAGTGATGTAAAAAGAATCATACATGACATATTAAAAATACCTAGAAGAAAGCAGAAGGAAGCTTTTCCTGGTCTAGGATCAGCTCAACAATTTTCTCTTTATCTGAAGGCTGAATGCGGCACACCTGAAGAAGAGGTCCATTCCCAGTTTCATTCCCTCTTGGCAGAAATCAACAAACCCAATGATGATTATTCATTGGCCATTGCTAACAGACTCTATGGAAGCCAGACATTTCAGTTCCTGCAGGTAAGTGCTCTGGCTTTATCATTGATAATTTAAATATAGATGTGGAATACATTGGTACTCAAGAACATATCATTTTCTCTAACCTATACCAATTCAACTGATAGAGGTAACAAGAGCAGTAGGTGAAGATGTATGGCACATGTCTAGCATTTTCAAACTGGTTTTCAGAGTCTTTTCACCTTTTTAGATTCACTGTGTGTTCAGGGCTCAGAGTCCTTAGGTTTTAAAGTTCAGAAACTCAATTTCCAATTTAGTAATTTACAATGAGCATATATATTTTATATGATATCTATGATTAGTCATTTGCATAGGACTCTGCTTAGTGGAGTTTATCCCATCAAGAGTCTAAATTACATATAACATTTGCTCTGTAAGCAAAGGATCAGAAAAAAAAAAAAACTTGATTGTTGACAAAAAGAAATTTACATGAACTAATATGGCTTGATATATCATCCTTCTCTCTGACAATAGTGACATTATAGATAAATCAATGAATTTTTTACTATCCAATCAGATTTTTCTCAATATTCTTTATTGATAATAATAATGATAACATATAATATAATATATATAATATAAAATAATGATGCATATAAAGTATCAAGTTTGCAAAGCACTTTACATATTAACTTAGTTGATCCTTTTCACAATTCTGTGTTATAAGCTTAATTATTATTCCTATTTTACAGATGTGAAAACATTATGTGATTTGCCCAGGGTTATAAGGCCACTAACTTACTAAGGCAGAATTTGAATTCAAGTATTTAATCTTTAATAAGAGGGATTTTTACTATAGAGATAATATGAAATCTGTCATAGATTCAGAGCAAAAATAAGTAATTACTATAATAGTGGATTATTTCCATTGTATTGCATCTATTTTTTGAAGTTTTCTTCTTATAACTAAGAACTAGATCTCTACAAGCTTTTTGCTGACTTGTTTAAGGTATTTGCCTCAAGTTGCTCTGAAATGTTGCTTGGAAAGCTTAGATTCTCTTGAGACTTCTAAAGTTCCAAGAATGAGCCCAGTCTGTACCTGCAGAATACTTGAGGAGAATGGTCCAGATATCTAATGTCAAGATACCCAAGTATAGTAGAAATTAGGCTGGATTAGAAAGTCAGGAGTTATGGAATCCCCTCCTAGCTTTGCTATGTACTATCTCTGTGACTTTCATCAAGTCACTCTAACTCATTTCTTGTTTCTAAAATGACAGATCTGGACTAGGCAATCTTTATAGTTCCTCCCACCTCTAGAGATGTGACCACTATGTTCAGTTTAGGTGACCATTAAGTGTTGAAATGTCAATTCTTGAAGCCATATCCAACAATGGGGAAATTATTAGAAGAAACCATTTAACTCTAGAGAGACCTTCTGAACCCCACAGGGGACTCCTATGCCACCATCTTCAGATGGTTTTTTCAGATAGTTACTGATGCTTTCTTCCAATCCCATAATCATCACTGTTTATCAATGTGTATAATTAGACCAATAGGGGTCTCCAGCAGGGAAAAGACAACCTGTTATCTTCTAAAAGAAAGATCTTTGAAGTGCAGTATTAGCTTTTACATAGTCTGATCCTCCTCTGCAATGACTTGGAACCTTGAACTTTCCATTGCTTAATAGTCTGTTTTCTGGCAGACTATTCAGAACATAACTCTTCTTCTATTCAGTTCCACACCCATCCACACTCAGTTATTTATTTATTATTTATTTTTGCCCATCCCATTGCTGGAGTATATGCTTTTTATAATTATTTATCTAAATGCAACTGTTCTCATTTCGTTAATCTGTCACTAGGTCAATTATCCACATTTATAACTACAGCTTTTATAATTAAAAAGGTACTTGTAAACATTTTATAGGTTATTAATTTGCTTTTAGTACTGTTTCCAGATAAACATGCCAGATAGACTGATCCTTGTTTTCCTTTTGAGTAACCACAGAAACTCATGACTAATTACCATTGAGGCAGTATGGGGCAAGAAAAAGAGGGTTAGATTTGGAGTCAAAGGGCCTAGCCTTGAATTCTGTCTGTCACTTATATGTGAGCTGAGGCAAATTTAACTTCTCTTTACAGGAATTTCCTCATCTGCAAAATGATGCATTTGGGTTAGATGAACTATAAGTTTTTTCCAACCCCAAGTCTATAACCACTGAGGCCATGTTTTAGGATGGTTGAGTGGTACAGTGATTTAAATATTATATATCTAGATTTTGCATTCCATAACATTTAAGATATAACATTTTCCCCCATGGCATTAGCTATTTGTATTCTCTATTCTCTGTTCTTGGCCCATACATGCACATATATTTTCATATTTCTCTATTGTTTCAAAGCCTTACTTAGAGGGTGTAAAGAATATTTACCAAGCAGGACTGGAAACAGTGGACTTTTTACATGCTTCAGAAGACAGCCGAAGGAAGATTAATTCATGGGTTGAAAATCAAACAAATGGTAAATAAGAAAAAAAAGCTTTCCTTTTCTTAATATTTCTAAAAAGTAATATTTAGATGCACATTAAATTTGACACAGTTATCTAGGTGAAAAATCAGTGAGCTGGGAATTGCTAAGAAGTCTGGGTTCTATCTTAATTCTGCCGATTAGTTGATTGGTGATAATCCAGGTAAATAATTTGGTTTCTAAATCTGGAAATGAGTGTGTTAAGTAAACAAACTCTCAAAGGCTGCTGTTGAAAGGAATTGGTCAATGACTTGTCAAACTTCTGGTACCTAAGATGAATCTAGGATATCTCTATTTACATACCTCCTAGGTTTATTCTTAAATATTGCTACTTCCATCCTATAACTGTTTGTGATTTCAAAGACTGCTTTCTCTGTTCCTTAGCTGTTTTTGCTCCTTGACAGATTCATTTCTAGAAGACAGAGGCATTGGTGATAGTTACTGATACTTTCCTCCAATCCCATAATGATCAGTATTTATCAATGTGGGTAACTAAACCAATGGGGGTCTCCAGCAGTGAAAAGACAAAGCTGTTATTTTCTAAAATAAAGATCTTTGAAGTGCAATATTAGCTCTTACATAGTCTGATCCTCCTCTGCAATGACTTGGAACCTTGACCTTTCTATTGCTTAATAGTCTGTCCTCTGACAAGGATATAATCTTTAAATGTGAAGGATCCAGAGTATCAGCTAAGTTTATCAGACAAAGAATTTAAAATGGTCCTAATTCAGAGCAGAAAGCATGGGGTAATGGAGACTGAGCCCCATATTCTAATGGGCTGAAGGATTCCCTTCTCCCTTCCCAGGGCAGTCCAACCAGCTTCTTGTCCACTCCTTTGTCTGATCAAGGCTGCTACTTCTCAGGGTCCTATAGCATTGAAACCCATCTGCCAGGATGGAGCTAATTGCATTCCTTGCTCTATTCCAGTTCTAAATGAGCAGCAACTCCAAATGGAGTTGGTGGAATGGTGTTATGTGACATGCATCATTTGTGTGGAATTAGCTGTGGGGATTAGGGACACAGGCTGTAGTTTGACTGAATTTTCCCTAGAAGCCTGAATTCCTAGATGTGACTTCGATCCTAATGCCACAGGTTTATACTTTGAACATGAAATGCGAGAAGGAACAAATAATCTCAGGAGAAAAGGGTGTCAATAAAGTAGAGGTATTTTATGTCTTTTTTCCGAAAATGTCTTTTTCTCCCATCATAGGGATTTCCATGCTCTTTCTAGTTTAGAACCTTTTTTTTTTTTTTTTTTTTTTTTGTTGTTGTTGTTGTTATTCAAGAGGCTTTCTTGACAAAGATGTTGAAATGGTCTGGCATTTCCTTCTCCAGTTCATTTTATAGATGAGAAAACTGAGGCAAACAGGATTAAATGATTTGCCCAGAGTCATATAACTAGTAGGTGTCCAAAGCTGTATTTGAATTTAGGCCCCAAGGTTTATGCTCTATCTATAATGTTTGTTCCAACCCTTGTCTTCATGGAAACTAATCTCCTCTGTCTCAAGGATTAACTAAGGTTAGAAATAGTTCCTGTGGCAATTTGCTAATGAGGTAGAGATAGAGGACCTGCTCTCAAGAAATGTTAATCAAAGTTTTTTTTTTTTAATGTTTATTTTTGTTGTCTAACCCACTAATGATTCTGGTTGGTCCAACTTTTTTAGTAGGGGATGGTGTAACTATTGAAAGTTATTGTGTTTGGGTAGGCATATAAGATTCCATGAGGATTGAAAACCTCTTCATCTAAATGGGCTTAGTGTAGTAATGGAAGGCATGGAAGACATTTTGCTTGACTTGAATAAAAGAGAAGAGACCTTTGGTACTCCAGGGGTGGATGTGGGTCTGGGGGAGGATATTGACCTATCAATCCCTTTTTAAGAGTTGACTTTGAAAATGTCTTTGGTTTCAAAATGTGGAAGAATCTTTTTTCTGACCCCATGTCTATCTTACAGAGATTATATTTTAATCCCATTTACCATCCATGAGAATGCTTCAATCTTTGTTGGCAAACTTCTTGGTGCAGTTTTTGTAAATGAAAAAAAAAAGGGAGAAAATGTGATATTTATTCTTCTGTCTTCTTATTTTTGTCAAAGGAAAAATCAAGGAGCTATTTTCAGCAGGTACTATTGACCCAACTACTGTCCTGGTACTGGCAAATGCCATTTATTTCAAAGGAAAGTGGGCCATGAAATTTAAGCAAGAAAAAACTCAAGAAACAAATTTCATGACAACCAAGGTACTGAAAAGATACCGTCTGTTTTCCTTTTTATTGTTTTCTTTTATTAATTTTATTTTAATAGGAAATACAAGAATATGTTTAAACTTTTCAATGATGTTTGCTGTTTTACCAGCAGAAAGTTAGAAAAATAGTCATTTTACATTACTAACTAGAAAAAAGAAGTTATTTTATATCATAAGACTATGTTCATTTACAAGTGCTTTTAACCAAGGAACAAAACAACAAATATTTACTAACCATCAACTGTGTGCCAGACAATACAGGAAGAAGTGCCACACAAAGAATCATGAAAAACAGCTATTGTCCTTCAGAGGCACAATTCCTTTAGGTAATGATGATACCAACAGATTAAAATATTTGGAAGTGCCAGAAAAGATTACTCAAGACACTACATAGTTAATTACTGAATGATGGTTCCAGATAAGAAATATCATAGTTTACAGCAGGGAAAAATCACTGTGAGTTAGCGTGGTTGGGAAATCTTGGTGGTGGTGGAAGAATTTGCACTGCATGCTAAAGACTGATAAACTTTCAAAAATCATAACAGATGAAGGAGGGTATCCTAGATAAGGAGAAAAGCATAAGATATGGCCAAAAGAAATTTTACTTGGAAGGAATAATGAAAAGATAAAGACTATTTTTTTTAATTCCATGCAAGCACAAAGGATATTACTAATCCTGTATGAAGAAGCAGGTGGATGAACTTTGAGAGAAAGATTTATTTTAGATGTTATATTCCTGGAACCTTGAACACACTCTTAGGTTATCAGAGTTAAAAGAGACTTTGGAGACCATTACATTTACCATAACTAATCAAACATCTCTGATGATAGTGATGATGATGATTCTTGATACAGTGGACAGAAAAGTAGCTTTTGGTTTAAATCTCACTTCTTAAGGGATTTCCCCTATTCTCAGTCATGTAATCTGCTTTCCCCCTCCTCCCCCCAGTTTTCTCAGCTGCAAAATAGAATTAGAAATAAAAGTCATCAGAAGAACTTTCCATTGCTAGATCTATGGTTCAATGACTATAAAAAAATTTCTCCAAGATAGATTCACAGATTTGGGAGACTACTTACTTAGTCCATTGACTGTTTAGTCCAACTCATGCCTAAAGAGAATACTCACTGCAAGCTAAACTTTTCAAGATACTTCCTCATAACTTGCTGCTCACCTCAGTCTATGCTTTCCAAATAATTAAAATTAGTCCTAAAATGTAATGATCAGGATGAAACTAAACTAAATCTAAGTGGCATTCAGGTCACCTAGATGTGGCCTGTAGAATCAGGGTATAAGATTTTTATTCAGTCATTTTTCAGTACTGCCCAACTCATGTGACTCCATTTGGGGTTTTCTTGGCAGAGATGCTGGAGTGGCTTACTATTTCCTTCTCCAGCTCATTTTACATATGAGAAAACTGAGGGAAACAAAATTAAGTATCTTGCCCAGAGACATACAACTTGTAAGCATCTGAGGTCAGATTTTAACTCTTGTCTTTCTGACTCCATGCTATGTACACTATAGCTTCACCTAGCTGCCTTGGTACAATACATGGTAGTTTTTAATAAATATTTAACTTAAGTTCTTAAATTTATGATTGATTCTAGTAATTAGCATAATATCTGGCACACAGTAAGTACTTAATAAATATTAGTTGATGTTGACTGATCTAGAGCAAGAAGGGATTTTAGAGCTTATTGAGCCTAATCCCTTTATTTTATTGATGAGGAAATGAGATTGAGAGAAATTAAGAAAATTACCCATATTCACTCAACTAACCAGTGGCACACCTCTACCAAGAATCAATCTAATCCTTTATTTAGTCCTTTCTCACTATGCCAGGCACATTTTCCCTTTGTTTTTCTTTTTGTGGGCATTTTCCTTATCTCCCCGCCTACCCCCTAACCTCCCAAAACTTTTCCTACCCTGCAAAAAGTTCCAGAAGCTTCAGGCCAGTGCTAGGATGCAGCAG